>NC_133375.1:8909285-8976789 GCF_049309525.1 Garra rufa
CTTAACTACTATGTACTTACATCTAAATTAATCATTTGGTACAATGTACTTATTGTTTTTACATTGTATTTATATATTTTTAAAAACCTATATGTAATTACATTTGTAATTATTTATGTAATTACCACTGTTGAACCAACCCTTACACCCTAACCCACACTTAAACCTACCCATACCACCTAACCTCTCCCTAACCTTACCCATGTTTTGCAATGCAGTATAACCACATTAAGTACATTGTACTTATTTTTTGATGTAAGTACGTAATAGTTAAGGCAACCTAATGTAAAGTGGGACCAAAATAAGTGTTCTTTAAGTATCCAAAAGTTTACAGACAATAGATTTTTCTTTTTTCCTCAGCATTTTGATTATTACTGATTAAGATCATAGACAGTGGCAGCTTTAATAGGCTCCATTCAAACTAATGCACAGATCTATTTCAATATATCAGATATTTTGCCCTGCTCTGAAAACATAACTGACTGTATGTACATTGTATAAAAGTATTCGCAAATGCAAGTGCATTTAACCACAGCCGCAATTGAATTTAGGACAAACAAACACAAAGTGCACGTAAAAGTCTCTCAGTGCACGAGTTTCGTACATCTAATAGCACTGCATTCCAAAAGGCATAAATGAAAGCATATCTAAAGTAAAACACGGCAGGTCGAAGCACACACTGTCAAGCAATGCGCACGTGTCTCACAGAGCAAATTCTGTACAATGTCCACCCCTAGACACTAAGACACGAGGATTAAACACTCAGAATTAAATGAAAATTGAGATTTTTGGGTGGAGTATCCCTTCAAAGATGGTTCATGGTTCAACAGCATTGCCATTATAATCAGCACTGAAGAGTGGACGAGGAGGAAGAACTAGTGTAGTACCATTAATTACACACTTTTCATAAAACACATCATTACCCTTGCTAAATTGAATCACTGTATTTCATATCAAATCTAAAAGTGTGATCTATTAGAATTAGCTTTTAATACAGCTTTCAAATGCATACTTGCCAGGCAGAGAAAATAAAAGTAATTTTATTTATTTATTGGCTTTTTTTTTCTTCTTCAATATATCCTGCCCAGTCTAAACATCAAGGCAGTGTTTCTGCAGATATGAACAAGTGACATTTAAGACTTTTTATGACCTTTTTAATACCACCTTATATGAAATTTAAGACCTAAATCTGTAATGGAAATACACATAATATTACATGCATATATGTAATATTTAATGTGTTTAATGTAAAAAGTAAACAAAATTTCATGGCTGTCATAAATTAAATTTATTACTACAGTGAACTTTTCATATCAGCAGATACTATTCCACACAAAATATCCCCATAAAAGTACCACTAGAGATATCTGGTGATGTAAACAATTTATTCTGAAGCAATATTTTCATCAGTGCTCTATTAGCTTTTACATCTTAAATCTTGATTTGATTTTAATTTTGATTTAAATTTATAAAGGGCTTTTTTTAACTTTTAAAATGTATGCATCACCTTTAAATCATTACAATTTATTAATAAATTCTATATGGCTGTTAGCAGTCAGATTACATAATTTACACTGCAAAATTAAAAGTGAAATAAATTCCGTTATGAGATTAATGTTTTAAATACATTTATAAATATATAAATTAGAAATGTTGGGTGGGGATGCATACTTTTAAACATACTAAACTACCAGCAGGTGGTGGTAAGTCACTTAATGAGTGAGTTATTGAGTTATTTCAACTGATTCCAGCAAAAACGCTGAATCATTTAGTAGTAAAATGTTGCTTGGAGAATGTGCTATACTTCTGCTGTGATCCTTGTTTCGTTGTTTCGTTGGTGAAACAGAACAAAACAATAAATATTTTGTCTAAAATGTAAGTAACTACTTGACTAACTACTTGTTTATTTAACTAAAATGAATGTAATCATGAGAATTTTTAGCAAAAAGCTCCCTTGGTATATTACTAAACTATATTATGTTATAAATAAACTATAGATTTTCAATGTTTACCTCAGTGTGTTTCTATAGAGTTTCTTTATGTGTGCTGTTTTCTTTATTTGTTTTGAAGTCTATCCATTATGAATTGCTGTTTACGTTGAATGTATTATAATAGGAATCTTTCTTGCGTTTGATGCTTTACTGGTTATTTTTGTCACTTCAGTTTTAATCAGGCTGTTTGTTCAGTCGGGCAAGTAAAAAAAAGTATCTCAAAGGCTGGTGGTCAGCTAGCTCGACCTATATTTATTATTATTATTGAGAACATTATATACAGAAAAAATCTTCAGTTGTTAGCAACTGGCCTTAGCCAAGCCCTATATTCAGTTTTTTCAAGCCAAGTATCGCTAAACTTGCACTTCCCCATAGCTAAAAATTTAAATCCATTTTACTTCTGTGGTACAATCCAAGAGAGACTCGCACCAATAACAGAAAGCTGATTGGCTATTGCATGTTGGTCTCATTTGTAGTTGTAATACAGCAAATTATATTTGGACTAGTGAAATAAAGAACTACAACACCACGGAAACAACCAAGCAACAACAACAAAAAGAGAATTTAAATGAGCATTAGAAGGTAGCGTTACATGGACATCGGAAAAATAAGACCTGTGTAAAATTATTTAAGACCTAGAACAGCGAATTTAAGACTTTTTAAGGCCTAAAATTTAGATTTTAAAATTTTAGACTTTTTAAGACTTTTTAAGACCCCGTGGAAACCCTGCAAGGAAAACTCAATCAGGACAAATCAATAAATGATGCATCACTAAGCACCTTTTATAGTTTTTGAACAACTTCACTTCTATTCTTGAAAAGCTACATCAGATGAGACCGGTATTTATTTAAACTTTCAACAGACCACATTAGCAAATGTCTCTGTGAAGGACATTACACCTACACCATTATGGAGGAATCAAGGGGAAACTCAAATCCCAAAGCACAATTCCAGTAATTCACAGACCACATTTAAAATTAAACCTGAAGACGTCCCAAAACAAGCAATCAATGCAGGAACATTGGAGGAAACTTGAGACACTTCATGGTTTGGTGCTTAAACGTTTAAAACTGCAAAATATGTTGAATGCATACTTATAAACAGTAAGGGGACATTTTAAATATATAGCATGTAGCAAAACGTTAAAAAATGAGGACCAGGTGCACAATTTTGTTTTTGCTGATTTTTCTGGGGTGGCATACGCTTAAGAGAAAATCTATCATTGGAGAGTCTTATTGATAGTTATTGTTTCTTGTCATGTCTAAAGTATATCTGTATGGCTACCTCAGACTTAAGAAGTTTTTTGATTCCTACCTGATGAGGGATTCTAAAATGAGTGGTGAAGGGCCTTTTTGAAACTCAAGTTCCTTGTAGTGCAGGGCCTTGGCATAGGCCCGACATTTAGCAGCCCTCTCCCCGAGCAGAACAATTCCATTGTCATCTCTCAAGGGAAGTGGACCCTAAGTAGAAAATAAACAGCAAAGAGAGACTGTAGACTTAGAAGAGAAAAACTGAATGGAATAGCGTATTAAACAGGCCAGAACAGAGTATCTAGCCCAAAAACTGTTTATGTAACAGGCCCTCACTGCGTAAACTCTTCACTTCACAGCTCTCTAACTTTACTGGCCATTTGCTATGTCACCGCTAAAGGGTGTGAGCTCTATTTATTGTGCTGGAATAAAACTGAACAAATCCACCATTCATTCGAACTTCAACACAATGAGATCATACAAAATATGGAAAGAAATGTGATCGTCCAAGTGCGCAGGAGAAGAGTAAACTATAGTGCTCTATTCAGGTTTACTCATGCTGTAAAACAGAAATGATGTATATTTATTAACATTAATGACCTCTCTGGATAGGATACAGATATATAGCTGGAAAAAAATCAATACTTCCCTCTACTGATTTGATTTGAACAAACAAAATTATGACCTGATTATTGACCTGACATTGTGTCAAATTTCTATAGACTTTATTACCTTATCGCTGTGCTCCATGAATTCTGCCAGATTAAGCAGCGTTTGTGTGACCTCAGCGATATCTTGAGAAGTCAGAGCAAGCTCAATACTGCGTATCAGTTCATCCTGCTGATCTTCACTGAGCTCTGACCAGCATGATAAGAATGCAGCATTAAAAAGATCTCTACAGAGAAGAGAGAACACACACAGGCTTTTGATTATTTTTCATGGTTACAGGCAGTGGCAGGTATATAGAATGCTGTCACTTTAAGACCTAATGCATGGATCTAATACAAAGACACACATTTGACATTCTCCCAACTGTTGTCAATCGACTGTGTTTACATGAACACTTACCAAAATTGACATTTTGACATAATGCTGTGTATATTTGTCTATTTAAGAGCGACAGGACAAGAAAGAGAAATCGATTCAGTGCTCGTATACTGTCAAAGAGTTAGGTTTCTGTTTTCTGTGCACACAGAAAATAACACCGAATTGAGTTCTCTTTTGTGCCCTCACGCTTTTTTGAATTCATTTTTGAGAAATGTATATGTCTGTGCCAACTTATGTCTCGCCTTGAAGATTAGCATGTATAAATGTGCACATCTAACCTCCTTATTATGCAGGAGATCAATTCGGATTGGTTATTGTCTTGTTTTTGTTTGTGAAAAAATTTATATATATATATATATATATATATATATATATATATACACATTATTTTTTTCACTTTGTGACTTCAATTTTAGTTTTTTTTTTATGTTAAGTTGAAATTTATAAAATGTGGTTTCACCTTGGAGCTGGTAAGTTTGGTTGATGTCTTATTGGAAATATTTATTTGGAGAAATTTATACTGGGAATATACTCCCAGAATTAAGGGTACTGAAAGGCAGAGGAGGTAAAGTTTACCTAGCGAGTGGTATATACGTCTGTGCCAGAGACCAGCAGGAGCGCAGGGCAGGTGAAGATGATTCTTTAAGCAAGACCACACTGAGACGCCTTAACCACTCCAGCCAGTCATCTTTGGAGACCTTCCTGGCTGCACCCCATGCCTGCAAACAGCAGAAACGGGATGAGTAAATAGACAAAAGAAACATGTGAGATCTGTTCAAGTAAGCTGAATTGCAGCCTATTACACAGTGAGCTGTCATAACTGACGACGTTTAAACTGACGTCTCGCACACTTCAATGCCCTCTGAATGGAACCTATACGTTTGCTTCGAACTGGAATCATGTAAGAATATCGTGATGTCCACTTTGCAGGACACTTACAGTCGAATAGAACAAACGTCCGAAGCAAAAAGAGAAATATACAATTGTGCAGAGCGGGGGCACGTGAGGACTAGAATTGAGAACCGCTGCCTTAGAGTATACCATTATAAACTTGCTTAGGTGCAAGCAATCAACCACCAGATTAAACACCAGGCTAATTGACCAACCTGACATCAATAGTAGTGGTGTTGATTACTTCAAAATAAAACAAGCTGTTTGTTGAAGATTCCACTATTAATAGTGCATGGTACAGCAAATAATTCACCATGGTTAGGAAAGTGATTTCAAAAGACCTCCAGGATAAAGTTGTAGCAAGGCACAGTTTGGAGAAGGCTACAAAAACATTTTAAAGGCTTTAGCTATCCCTTAGTGTACTGTTCAGAGCATCATTAAGAAGTGGAAAGCGTATAGGGGCACCACCAGCACATTGCCTAGATCTGGCCCAGTGTTTCCCATACATTGATTTATTTGTGGCGGGCCACCACAATATCAAAAATGACCACCACAAATAGATTTTTCAAAAGGCTTTGACTTTGTTGAATAAACATGTGAACTGCACATTTCAAAATCAAAACGTGGGGCTAGTGTTTTTATATTAGTGTATATCTGACGGAAACCAACTGTCTTCAGGAAATTTTCAATTTCTGATTTGCGAACGCAGTGCTGCTTTGTGTACAAAGTTACTGGGGAAAATGCTATTTTGGCCGTGTAACGTGTAGTTTGGATTTTGTTTGCTGTTCATGTTTTCATGTCTTTTATTTTAAAGTTTAGTCATGTGGTTCCCTTGCCCTCATGTATTCTTGCCATTGGTCCCTTAGTTCATGTATCATGTTTTCATTGGTTCATTGTCTTGTCATGTTACAGGCCGCTCCAAAGCGGAACCTAGTGAAAAAGAATAAAAACATGCAGAGTTGTAAATGTGAACTGGTATATACATTTCATTGGGAAAGCCTCACCACACATAAGAGTGTAGGTTTGTGGGAAACACAGAGGCCGGCTATTCAAAGTGGATGACAGAGCCAGGAGGACATTGATAAGAGAAGCTACCAGGAGGCCAAAGGCAACTTTGAAGGACTTACAAGGCTTTATGGCTGGGTCTGGTTAGTCTGTGCATGTGATAACTATCTCCCAAGCTTTACACAAAGCTGGCCTGTATGGCAGGGTGGCATTAAAGAAACCTTTCTCATTTGCACTATGCAAAAACACATTTGGAGGAGTCTGATATCTTCTGGCAAAAGGTGCTATGGTCTGACAAGACCAAAATTGACCTTTTTGGACTGAACTCCAAGCGCTATGTTTGGCAAAATGCAAACACAGCACACCACCATACCTACTGTAAAGCATGGTGGTGGCAGCATTATGTTGTGGGGGTGTTTCTCTTCAGCTGGGACTGGGCGATTGGTCAGGACTGAAGGGAAAACAGCTGATGTCAGCAAGTCAACTTCCAACAAGACAATGACCCTAAATTTACTGCCAAAACAACAATGAAATGGCTTAAGGATAAAAAGGTGAATGTCCTTGAGTGGCCAAGTAAGAGCCCTGACATAAATGCAATCAAAAATCTGTGAATGGATTTGAAGAGAGCAGTCCATTGTCACTGAATTTGACTCAACTTGAGGAATTCTACAAGGAAGAATGGGCAAATATTTCCCAATCAAGGTGTGCAAAGCAAGTACAGACATATCCAAAAAGACTGATGGCTGTAAAAGCAAAAGGTGATAAAGCAAAAGGTGGCTCTACTAAGTATTAAATCACGGGACTGATAACTTTTCCAACCTTGTTATCCTTTTTTGTTATTCACAAAATCAAAAATTGAAATTCAGACACCATTGTGTTTTTTCTTTCACACAGGGAGACAAAAGCCAACACTCGAGGCTGTTGTGTCCAGTCATGGGTGAATGTTCAATATTTGGGATACAGATAATTGAATAATGAAGGCGATGGTGGAGAAGATAGTGGAAAGACCTCTCAGGCAACACCTGTGAATCATTATGACGTCTTCACAAATCACAGAGAACAGACAATCCCTTTCAGCAGTGTGCCCACAGGACATGTGAATATAATCTCTGTCTGAATAGAATGATGTAGTGTGGTGAGAGACAGATGAAGACAGATGAAGCTATGGCTTAAATCAAACAAGACAGAAGATCAAGGAATATTCTGAGAATCATTCTGTATGTTTCTCATTTTAACAAACTTGGGAACAAGCTGAAACAATTTTAATGAACAGTGTGATTCTATTTCAACATTTCAAGATGTGATAAATGAATTCTTTCAACCAACACACCACACACAATATCAATTATGTTGAAAAAAAAGAAGAAAAAAGAAATATGGTGTAAATGGAGACATCATAAACTAAATGTTATATTCTGATTTGCAGGCTAAAGATGATTTTGTTTGGAATTGGGATGTCTAATATCAATAGAAAAAAATAGTCTGCAAATTAGTCTGCTTAAATATCTACATACTTATGTGGGTGTTCTATTTTAAGGGTTGAATCGGATGCCATTTTCCACAAGTTAGTGTGATTTTTTAGGGTCTTAATGAAATTTGCCTACTTGCTTTCACTGTTATTTACTGTGACAAAACTTGTACACATTTTACTAGTTAGACTTATTCCAAACTATAATTCCTGACTATATCAAACGAAACATTATGAAGTATGTTTGATTTCATTGCATCTCTCACGATGCCAGGATATTTTTAATGTTCTAGAAAACGATGCGTTTATGACGATATGTTTATGACTGTAGGATCATATTTATATATTTATTTATTTTATTGTATAACAGTAGGGTGTAAAAGTAATATGGTAGAGTCTATGACTATATACTCTACCAGTCATTCTCTTTGATAGGGAAGTGTGTCCAAACCTTTGCCTGGTAGTGTGTGTGTGTGTGTGTATATATATATATATATTTATTTATTTATTTATTTATTATAGATGCTCCTGATATGAATAGGCTCACAGATGTTTTGTTTTTGTTGTTTTTAGTGATCTGAAACCTACTCAAGAGATGAATCCTGCTGTCTTTCCCTTGAGTCTCTTCAAACTGTTTTCCTCTGAGAGCGCTGTACAAACTTCAGATGTTCAACTACAATGATATTCTATTGTAAAACAAGTTTGTTGACTACTGATAAATTTTGCAAGCACTTAAATATCAGGTAAGATTTACTTGTTTCATTTGTTGAACAGGGTTTCTGAAAAGGTTTTCAGAAATGACACAAAGTCTGTCCATATTTCTGTGGTTAGATCAGGGTGCTCAATAATGTGTCTTTGATATTCATTATGTATGTTTTGATTATACAGTGTTGTGAATAAAATACAAATAATCTAAAACTCCATTCTTTGAATCTACTCACATTGTTCCTTACCTAATAGTCACATTCATTCATTGATGGGCCATTAGGGAGGGCTCTTTGTCTCTCAGGTGTGAATTGCTAAATATTCATGGGTCATTGCCAATCCTAGGCATATTCTCATTCAATCACAAAACATGTTTTAGAAAATTTATATCAATATATTGATTTTCACATCATTTGGTTGAAAAAATTCTAGCTTTCCCCATCCAATTCTCAAAAGTCTTGTGAACAAATGTTCACATAAATGCAGTATGTGTTTCATGGCCTTATCTTAGTGACTTCAAAACTTTAGTTTTTCACTAACCACGCATAAACGTTGTTTTCTCAAACACACAAACGTGTACATTCATGTTGCTTACATATTATTGTAGCCCATATTGTGCTGATTACAATGTAATTAGACTTTAGCCATTAATATGTTTTTAAGATACTGAAATAAGCATGTCAGGGCATGTCAAAACTTTTCCAGGGCCCCAAAACACCCTCAGAAAATGATTTCTGAAGGATAATGTGACTGGAGAAATTATGCAAAAATTCAGCTTTGAAATCATAGGAATAAAGTACATTTTAAAATATATTAAAATACAATCCAGTTATTTGAAACAGTAAAAATATTTCAAAATTTTACAGTTTTTTGCTTGTAGTCACACACCTGACTGAAAGGCTCATTATGCAGCTCATTATGATCATTCACGCCTCCTCGCATATGCCCTCATGAAACAAAAAGTGACTTAGAAATTTAAAATCAGTATATTGATTTCTGTGAACAAGTGGATTGTAATTTTCACATAAATTTTAATCAAAAACTCAAGGCTACAAGAACCAGTTCTCAAAGGTCTTGTGAACAAATGTTCTGTATCTGTTTTATGGCCTTATTTCAGTGACTTCAAAATTGTAGTTTTTCACTAACCACGCGTAAACGTTGCTTTCTCAAAAACACAATCATGTACATACATGCTGCTTACATTTTATTGTAGTCTAGTTTGTGCTGAATACAGTGTTACCAGACTTTAGCCAATAATATGTTATATAAAAATATGTTTATATGAAAAAAAAACACAAATGTTAGGGCATCTTAAATGTTCTAAAGGGCCCCAAAACACCCTCAGACCCCAGAGGGTTAATACCAAACAATTATTGCCACCTTCAAATGTTAACCACAAACCCTCCAACATGTGAGTGTGAAGTTATGAAGGTTACACATCATTCTACAAACCTTTTGAAGAGCAGTTGTGCTGACGTGCAGTTTCTTCATTGGTCCTGATTCGACCGGGCCACTAACCAGTGTGTCACTTTGATTACTACGTAGTTGTCTATGCTGAAATATTAGAGGGTCCTCTTCCTCTTCTGCCAAAGTATAGCCCTAAAAGAGACACACACACAGGTTAGCAAAGACAACACACACACACACAAATCTACACTTTGCTTAGAAAAAATGGGCTCCAAAATATGACAATACTTTCCGCAGATAGGACTCATGAATAAGGCTTCAAACTCTTAAAATACAGAGTAAAATGTTTTTTTTTTTTGCAGACCACTGAAAAAAAATAGATGCAAGTAACCTGACTGCAAATTTAGCCTGAATCAAGATGTTTGTTGCATCTACTTTGGGACCAAATGTTAGTTTGTTGATAAACATGATTCCAATAAATCAAAGAACAAAATAGCTTGGTTACCAATAATTTTGGTAACAGGGCTGAATGGTTGAACACATTTTAACATGCATTAAATATGTTTTACAGTGTTGCCCTGGGGTAAGGTTAAATATTATGCTTTGGTATCTTAGTTAATAATTAACAAATATTTTTCTACAATAAATTGAATATATTTTATGCTTATCATTTTTATGTTACAGACTTACACATCAAACATTTCCAGCATATCAACAGCATCTCTAAAATGAGATGTGTGTCTTTATGTTCTTTAAAAAATGATGTGACGCCAAATATTTAAATTTTATTAGCAAAAGGGAGCAAAAATATGCGTATTTCTAAATAAAACTTTTCTTTAAAACTAGCATTACATGTCGGTAATTCAATGCCAGTACTGTTCATGTCAAACACAAAGACACAATTAGTTTTGGATACCAAGAGGCCATGTGTTAAAACAGGAAGTCTGGGTTCACTAGCAAAAAGTGGTGGTTCACACAGGGGGCCAAATGCAGGAAACGGAGACAGACTTCTCCACCAGAACACAAGAGGTGGTTTGTTTCAGTCAAAATCCTCTAACACAAACAGGACTGAATTGTCATGAGGGAGCTGGTCTATACAGAAAAAAATATGATTTTGCAAAGAAACATTATGCCTGCAGGCGTGGAGGGCGAGAAGCTGACCTTGACGATTCTACAGATGAGAACATCGTAGCGCTGGTGATTGATGCGGTGTTTCAACATCACTTTGTTCACCATAGGGATAAAGATCTGGTACTGTGAAAGAGAAAAATGCAGACTTTTTTTTTTTTTCATACAAATACGAATATTAATTTCCACAAAACTTTAAAAACTTACATCTAGCCTTTAAGTATTTCTCACTTGCTTCATGTTTTTTTTTGGTAACACAAACAAAAAAAGGGAGATACCACATGTGTTGTGTGTATTGTAGATAGATTTGATTTTTATTTTAATATCAACTTGGTACAAGTATTTCTGACATTCGCTAGATGAGAAGCAAAGTAAGCGTACTGGAAAGATTATTTTTATTCCATACGGTATAACAAAATGCTTTTGAGTGTTGGGAGTGAATGCGTGCACATGTGTGTACATGTGACTAAACCCCATCAGCTAGTAAGTACACAAATAAAGTGTTGCTCCTCTAAACACAGGAAACTGAAGATTGTGGCCTGCAGTGATCAAAGGAATCAGAACTTGCGTCTGGTCCTCATGATGGCCACATGTTGAGCCACTAGTTTTAGGAGGAATGGTTAAAGCAATGACCTCATCCCTCTCTCTGATCGGAAGACTTTTTGTGCATTAGAGAGACACTAGGAAATCATTAGATAGTTACTTCAGAACACAAGTTCATGGCATATATTTATGGGAATTATGGCAAAAATTGTTTAATAGTTTTTTTTGTTTTTGTTTTTCAAATGATGTGAGCCAAACTTCTAAACTTCCAGACAGTACTTCAAACTTTAAACTAGGCTTTGATTTTATACCTTTTTGCCAAGCTGAAAGACAAGTGAGGACAGTGTGTCCATGGATGTGCTCCGCAGCTCTGGAGTAACGTCGAGAGTGCGTACAATGGGGTGAATAATTCTGGAGGCATAATCCGTGAAGTCCAAAGACTCAGTCAAGCGATCTAAAGTCTCCAAGGCAACCCTAAACACCAAAAGTAAAACAACTGAACATGAATAAAAACATTTTTTGGCAACAGACTGAGTGGTAATAGACTGACAATATTGTACAGTTCTTATAGAACTTTATTTATTTATTCCATTGCTAATCTATATGTAATATAATTCTTTGTCTTTGGTATATTAATAGCTTTTTTTTTTTTTTTTTTTTTTAAACATTTGAATCTGTAAAGCAGACAAGGTCTAATTATATGTATTTAATGTAATAAAACAGATTCCCTAGAAACACAACTGCACAGTGGTACAAACAACAGACTCAAGCACATTAAAATGCAATCCATGTCTACCTTCCTCTTCAAAATTCTTTCTTAAACTCAGCTCAACACTTTATCAGTAAAACAATAGGGATCAAATGTAGATTCTTGTCTGTAAAAAAGGTTTCGCTGAGAGTAATGACAGAGTAACAGCTAGCCAAAGCCATTGTGTTAATGTGATCCTGTCTTCATAGATTCACTCACTTCTGCAAAAACAATTTCACTACCTCCACTGACCTATGCTTGCTTTTAAATTCAATTTAAACTCAAAATTGAACTCATTTAATTTAATATGATTTCATTGTTCCTTAGTTGTTCATTTACATTATTCAAAAAATAATAAGTTTCCTTTTCAACTGATATTGTACACTAACAGCAAACTAAAGTGCTGCACAATTCTGACCAAAACTCCCATCCTGAATTCTGTTAATGTGTATATCATACTGAATTGTTTCAGAATTTAAAACTGAATCTAATATAAGACAAAGGCAACAAAAGAAAATACAAAATACAGTTTTAAATTGTTATAAATCTTTACTGACGCAAAAAGGTTATCTAAAAAAGAAAAAAATGTATTTGCCTCTGTAGCTACTAATTCAGCTGGACTAGACCTGTCCTGATTATTGCCAGCACTGTTCATTATCTTAAATTGGGAAAAAAACTCGACACAGTAGCCTTCCCAGAACCTTCCAAAATTCCTCCAAGAGCACAGTGACGACTCATCCAGGAAGTCACAAAAGACCCAAGGACAACATGGAAAGAACTGCAGGCCTCTCTTGCATCAATAAAAGTCACTGTTTATGACTTCACTGGCCAACAATGGCATCCCTGGAAGAGTGGTGAGGCAAAAATCACAACTAACCCAGAAGAACATTAAGTCTCATCTTAATTTTGCCAAAACATACTTTGATGACCTCAAATGTTTTTAGAGCTATTGAATTGAAAGTGGAACTCTTTGGAAAACAAGTCCTGTTACATCTGCTGTAATCCAAACACTGAATGCCACAAAAAGAATATCATATCTGTGGATATGTCCAGTCTTTAATGTGTAAGGTGGCTCAAAAAAGCTAAAATAAATTTAGTCAAAGTCATGACTTGAACCAAATTGTGATGCTGTCGCAAGACCTTAAAAAGTCAGTTGATGCTTAAAACTTCTCCAATGTGCCTGAACTAAAGCAGTTCTGCAAAGAAAAATGGGACAAAATTCACCACAGTACTGTGAAAGACTGACCTAAAGTGTTTGCATCTCTTGCTGCTAAAGGTGGCACAACCATATTTTAAGTGTTAGGGGTAATTATTTTTTGGGTGATAGGTGTCTAACTTTTTTGTTTTTACATAAAAAGAAATTGTATGTGCTTACTGATGTTGACATTGTTTTATATTGTATTTCTTAAACTGTTTAATATGAAATATACACAAAAACAGAAGAAATTAGGCCAGGGTCAAATACATTTTCTCAGCACTATGACTATTTAGGCTTTATTTTAGAAAGCCTATTAATTATTTCAGGTGTAGCTCCATTCTGAGGAGGAACAGCCATTTTTACCATCTAATCAATTCCTTAAGAAATAAAGTCACCTTACATTCTCTCTCTGAAGTAATATATCCTATTTAAGCAGTATGGAGTATTAAGTAAAGAACTGTCATCCATCTATCATATCAAGTATTTTGGCACAGATAATGTTTGCTTTCACTACTTCACAGGTTTGAATAACACTTGTTTTAAAGGAAATTTATTTCTTAGGAAACTTGATCAGAGCAAAAGATTTTCATACTGACTTGCGGGCTTGTAGGGGGACATCGGGGGCATCGAACAGTTTAACTACGGGTGGCAGCAGTAGGTGGAGGTAGTCATCCAGGTTAGCTCCAAACAACTGGATGGCCATGAGCAGCTAAGAGACACAAAGAAAAAGTTTGCCTGAAAACCATGAAACTGGTGCATCAAGAAAACAGTGCAAAACCTGTTAAATGAAAACCATGAAACTGGTGCATCAAGAAAACAGTGCAAAACCTGTTAAATGAATCAGAGCCATAGCATAGCAATGGGCACACAGTGACCAATGGTGTATAAATACACTATAGAAAATTAATACAAACAAACTTTAACAGTACTTAAAAACAGAATTTACTCATTCAATTCAGACTCTACAGTGCTACCATTTCAGTCACATTTGCGACTGAAAACTACTGTGTGCAATGATCACAATGAACTAAGATCAGTGACACCTTTAAATGATTTTTATGGGAGTTTGTAAATGAGATATTGGTTTAATACAACAGTTCAATAAACAAGAAGTTATTATTAAGTGACTTACATTCTATGTAACACTACTGCCTGATTTTGCAAATACAGTGGTGTTTTGTTTATAAATGAACATGCGTTTTTAAATGAATCTAGTGAAATGAATAAATTTCCTTTTCATAAAGACAGTCACATACTTTAATCCTGAATGAATCAGCCATTTTTAAAGTGTATTTTCAGTTATTTAAATCATTTAATATTTCTGTGTTCAACATTTTATATTTAAAACAATAATCTCAACATGCCACCTCTGAGCCTCATTAAACTATTAAAAAATGTACCTACAAGCCACTTTTGTGTTCTTCTGTGCCACCTCTGTAGTACAAATTATTTTGTTAATACTGATTTCATTGATAACTTATTCTTATCCTACTTGTTCTTATTCTGTTGTTTTAATTAAACATTTTAATAAGCTTTTTTTTTTAATTTGACATAAAATATTATATACTTGTAATAAAGTTTTAAAATTACATTACATTACATTTCAAAGGTAAAAACAAAATTCCAATGTAAATCACTTTAAGGAGTCAAATATCACCTCGTAATAGGAAGGGTATTTTTTTTTTTATCAGATTTTTTGATTATTGTTTAGAATGTGCTCCTGAAATGTTGACTGTGCTCCTTAAATTTTTAAGTTAGGAGCACAAGTAAGAAAAGTAAAAAAGTAAGTATAGGGCCCTGATATCAATCATTATATTGGTATGAAATTTTACTCAAAAATACTTTTCCAACTGCAATCAATAAAACAAGAAAAAAAAAAACTTTTTTTACAACAAGGTGGCCATCTTTTAAATAAACATTTGTTTTAGATGCGCTGGGGAAGCACTGTCAAAATCTAGACAAAACAGCTCACGTAAATGACAGAGCTTTTGTTTTCTTATCTGTCCTGCAACAACTGCCATGCAATTTAAGAGCTCCTTTAGGCTGACCTCAGTGCTCCCAGTGACGCAGGCGGTGGTTATGGGCTCTCCAGGCGCGCAAAGAAGAGGACTCATGTGGATGTAGGGCTGAATTACTTGAGTGGGATATGTGGGTTTGGCCGGTAGCTACACACATCTGTCAGGGGCTGAAGACTGGCGGAGAAGATGTCTAATGATTGAGGAGGTCTGTGAAAATTTTCTTTTGAAGTGTGAAGGGGGATTTTCATAGGTCACAGTCTGGCCAGAAACACATTTATATATGTAATTTGCTGCAAATTATCTTGATTTATTACGTTTTTGGGGGGAATACTTGACTCAGACGCATTCTGTGCATAACCTTTTTTTTTTTTTTTTAAAGAGAGCTAAACTGAATAATACACTATCGTCCAGTGCAACCGATTTTCTATACTCATATAGTATCATTTAACTCTCTACGCATCCAATTCACTTAGATTACACACATTTTTACACAAAATGCAAAAATTAAATAGGATTTAACAGCTAAATTTGGTAAAGTTAGCAAGGTACAGGGAATTATAAGTAGGGAATTATAATTATTAGATGTTCAAGCATTTGCCTTTCTTTTACTAGTAACAAAAAGTCAAATGCTATATTCATTTTATATGAATAATCACTAGTCTGTGTATGCAAAAAAAAGTATGCTTAAAACAGTTCTGAAATACAAATCAGATGACCTAAATACAGACAGAAGGGAACAGTACATTCAGTCGTGGTCGTCAGAGGAGGGTGTAAGAAGGTTTTATAGTAGATGAGATCATCTGACACCTGAAGGTGAACTGAGCACATATTAAAATAATGCAAAACGGGTGTAACAGACAGCAGACATAAGATTCTTTCACACACTAAATCTGGTAAATTACCGCAAAACGTCCAGATTTACTTTTCTGGTAAAAACACAAATGTGCTTTAGTTTTTACCATCTCTCCAACATTTTTTACATCTGAGTGACAGATGAAAGGGGCTGATTTCACAGAACATTTTGCTTTTAAAAATTAGAGATGTATACAACACAGAGCCTCTGAAGAAAGGATGTGACTCATCTTACATTGGTGTGCAATGGTTAAACACACCCATCAAGGGCATGTTTATTTGGAAAAACAATTAAAATCATTACTTTAAACAGCACTGTTTAATCTCCTTAGCTCTGGAAGAACTTTATGATTGGCCAAAAGCAGAATTATCTCAACATGTCCTGACTTTGTATGTACTTCCACTGGTTGTTTACACATAGCATAATAATGGTAATTTACTGACTATAAACTACAATTTATAGTCCCAGAATTGCTAGAACTTATATACTGGTATCTTTCTAAAGCTTCTGTTCACACATGATCTCTAACAGTAATTAAACTCCATTCACTAGAATCTCTGGATACCTAGTCTGAATTTTATTAACAATAACAACACATTTTTACCCTTAAACTGCTTATGTCACAGGCAGTTTAGTATGTTTGACAGAAGAACAATAACAAGGCTTATCAGCAATCAATTTAATTCAGTCACAATGCATTTTCAAAATTATTCTAAGTGCATCTAAATTTTTCTTCAACAGCTGCATGGATAATTCTTTGAAGCCCCCATCATAACCTTAATCTATCAAAACATAAACAACAAAATGTATAAATTATTTTTTAAGCTCTGCAACCTTCATTAGTGACTCGATTGAAATGGTTGACTGAAAAAGTTGAGGAGAAACACAAAGTAAAACATAAGTTGGTCAAAACACCATGCTGCTAAATGCAATTTGTTTTTCCACAATTTTTTTGTTTAAGACTGCTTCTTACTGTTAATACAATGTCTATCACAACATCAAGTCAGTGATAAAAATGCCTTTGTCATTGTTGAAGTTTCAGTCAGTCAAGTTTGTTTACATGAAACTTGCTCTCTTTCATCCCAGTAGTACCAGTGGTGTTGAAGTCTATACTGACACCTATTGCCCTAGATACATGGAGTTTGTTTACTCTAGTAATTGGCAATTATATTGTACGGAACGTGAAAATAGAGACTCCAGCCACCATAGTCCAGTGTTTACCGGGAGCCAGAGCGCCTGACATCTTGGCAAATTTAAAAGTGCTGGCTAATGCTAAACGTAAATTCAGTAAGATTGTTATTCACGTCGGCACTAATGATGTTCGACTTCGCCAGTCGGAGATCACTAAAAATAATGTTAAAGAGGTGTGTGAACTTGCAAGTACGATGTCAGACACTGTAATATGCTCTGGTCCCCTCCCTGCTTACCGTGGTGACGAGATACACAGTAGACTGTGGTCACTCAATGGCTGGATGTCAAAGTGGTGCCCACGAAATAACATAGGTTTCATAGACAATTGGACGAGTTTCTGGGGCAGACCCGACCTGTTGAAAAGAGATGGTCTTCATCCCTCCGGATGTGGAGCATCTCTCCTATCTAGAAATATGGCACATAGTCTTAGTGTTTGCACTTGACTAACTGGGGCCCAGGTCAGGAAGCAGACAGACTGGCTAAACCGACCGTCTGCTAGCCGCCTCACGTCACAGAAATCAGTTAATTCTCAGCACATAGAGACCCTTTCACCTAGATATCACACTATAGAGACTGTGTCTGTTCCCCGAGCAAGAAAATACAAAAAACGCCTGAATCAAATCAAGACTAACAATTTAATTGATGTTCAACAAATAAAAAATATATATAATACAGAGAAACAATTGATAAAGCTTGGCTTATTGAATATCAGGTCCCTTTCTACGAAAGCACTTTTTGTAAATGATATGATCACTGATCATAAGCTAGATATGCTCTGTTTGACAGAAACCTGGCTAAAACCAGACGATTACATTATTTTAAACGAGTCCACCCCCCAAGATTACTATTATAAACATGAACCGCGTCTAAAAGGTAAAGGGGGAGGTGTTTCTACTATTTATAGCAATATTCTCAATGTCTCTCAGAGAAAGGGCTTCAAATATAACTCGTTTGAAGTAATGGTGCTTCATATAGCATTATCCAGAGAAACAAGTGCTAATGATAAATCCGCCGTGACGTTTGTACTAGCTACAGTTTACAGGCCACCAGGGCACCATACAGACTTTATTAAAGAATTTGCTGATTTTCTATCCGAGTTAGTGTTGGCCGCAGATAAAGTCTTAATAGTGGGTGATTTTAACATCCATGTTGATAATGAAAAAGATGCATTAGGAACAGCATTTATAGATATTTTGAACTCTATTGGGGTTAGACAACACGTGTCAGGTCCTACTCATTGCTGAAATCATACTCTAGATTTAATACTGTCACATGGAATTGATGTTAATGGTGTTGAAATTCTGCAGCAAAGCGATGATATCTCAGATCATTATCTAGTCTCTTGTATACTCCAGATATCTAAAACTGTAAATTCAACTCCTTGCTACAAGTACGGTAGAACCATCACCTCTACTACAAAAGACTGCTTTGTAAGTAATCTTCCTGACTTATCTGAATTCCTCAGCATATCCAATAGCTCAGAAAAACTTGATGATGTAATAGAAACTATGGAATCACTCTTTTCTAGCACTTTAGATACAGTTGCTCCAGTGCGCTTAAAAAAGATTAAGAAAAACAGTGTAACACCGTGGTATAACGATCACACTCGCGCCCTAAAGAGAAAAGCACGAAAAATGGAACGCAGCTGGAGGAAAACAAAACTAGAGGTTTTTCGTACTGCTTGGCGTGAATGCAACTTATCTTATAGAAAAGCATTAAAAACTGCCAGATCGGATTACTTTTCGTCTCTCTTAGAAGAAAACAAACATAACCCTAGGTATTTGTTCAATACTGTGGTTAAATTAACGAAAAATATAGCAGAAACAGGTGCAGACATTTCCCAACAGCACAGCAGTAATGACTTTATGAAGTACTTTACCTCCAAGATAGACACTATTAGAGATAAAATTGTAACCATACAGCCGCCCACTACAGTATCGCATCAGATTATGCGTTGTAGATCTCCTGAGGAACAATTCCACTCATTCTCTATTATAGGAGAGGAAGAATTGTATAAAATTGTTAAATCATCTAAACCTACAACATGCATGTTAGACCCTATTCCATCTAAGCTACTAAAGGAGGTACTTCCAGAAGTCATAGATCCTCTTCTGAATATTATTAATTCGTCACTATCATTAGGATATGTTCCCAAAACCTTCAAACTGGCTGTTATTAAGCCACTCATTAAAAAAACCACAACTTGACCCCAATGAACTAATTAACTACAGACCAATTTCGAATCTCCCTTTTCTGTCAAAGATACTAGAAAAGGTAGTATCCTCACAATTATGCTCCTTCTTAGAGAAAAATGGTATCTGTGAGGATTTCCAGTCAGGTTTTAGACCATATCATAGTACTGAGACTGCTCTAATTAGAGTAACAAATGACCTGCTCTTGTCAACCGATCGTGGTTGCATCTCTCTATTAGTGCTACTGGATCTTAGTGCTGCGTTTGATACTATTGACCACAACATTCTTTTAAATAGATTTGAAAATTATGTAGGCATTAATGGTAGTGCACTGGCTTGGTTCGAATCGTACTTATCAGACCGTCATCAGTTTGTGGCAATAAATGAAGAGGTATCATTTAAATCGCAAGTGCAGTATGGAGTACCTCAAGGCTCAGTACTAGGGCCATTACTTTTTACGCTTTACATGTTACCCTTGGGAGATATCATCAGGAAACATGGTGTTAGCTTTCATTGTTACGCTGATGATACTCAGCTCTATATTTCTTCGCAGCCCGGCAAAACATATCAATTCGAAAAACTAACAGAATGCATAGCTGATATTAAAAACTGGATGGTGAATAACTTCTTACTGTTAAATCCTGTAAAAACAGAGGTGTTAATTATTGGACCTAAAACCTCGACAAGTAATGACCTAAAACACAGTCTAATACTAGATGGCTGCTGTGTAAATTCGTCATCATCAGTTAGGAACCTAGGCGTCCTATTCGATAGCAATCTCTCTTTTGAAAGCCACATTTCTAGCATTTGCAAAACCGCATTTTTCCATCTTAAAAATATATCGAAATTACGACCTATGCTATCAATGTCAAATGCTGAAACATTAATTCATGCGTTCATGACCTCAAGGGTAGATTATTGTAATGCTTTATTGGGTGGTTGTTCTGCACGCTTAATAAATAAACTCCAGCTGGTCCAAAATGCAGCAGCTAGAGTTCTTACTAGAACTAGAAAGTATGAGCATATTAGCCCGGTTCTGTCAGCACTGCATTGGCTCCCTATAAAATATTGTATAGATTTTAAAATCTTGCTAATTACTTATAAAGCCCTCAATGGTTTAGCTCCTCAGCACTTGAGCGAGCTTCTATCGCATTATAGTCCCTCACGTCCACTGCGTTCTCAAAATTCTGGCAATTTGATAATACCTAGAATATCAAAATCAACTGCCGGCGGCAGATCATTTTCTTATCTAGCGCCTAAACTCTGGAACAATCTACCTAACACTGTTCGGGAGGCAGACACACTCTGTCAGTTTAAATCTAGATTAAAGACGCATCTCTTTAACCTGGCTTACACATAAAACATTAACACATTCATATAATTCAAATCCGTTAAAGGATTGTTAGGCTGCATTAATTAGGTCAGCCGGAACCGAAAACACCTCACATTACATCTGATGCACTCGTTGCATCGTAAAAAGAATGGCATCTATGCTAATATTAGTCTGTTTCATTCTTATTCTGAGGTCACCGTAGCCACCAGACCCAGCCTGTATCCGGATCAGATGGTCACTGCAGTCCCCCGGATCCAGTCCGCACCAGCTTAGATCATGGATCACCACCTGGAGATGACTTCAATAGCCATGGATGTCAACCAGATGAGCTCCAGAGACCGATCATCAATGAAGACCTCGCCAACCTAGATAGCCATCGGTACTACACCACAGGAACCTGATGAGTTCTCTACAATTGGACATTGGTACAAACTGCTGGTTTCGTCTGGCCAGAGGAGAACTGGTCCCCCGACTCAGCCTGGTTTCTCCCAAGGTTTTTTTCTCCATTTCTGTCACCTGTGGAGTTTTGGTTCCTTGCCGCTGTCGCCTCTGGCTTGCTTAGTTGGGGACATTTTCCAGCGATATCGTATACTATTTGAACTGAACTGACGATGATATCACTGAATTCATTGATGAACTGCCTTTAACTGAAAATTGATTATCTTCAATAATGCGTTACTTACACACTATTGTTCTGTTTAAATACTGTGCAGTTGCTTTGACACAATCTGTATTGTTACAAGCGCTATATAAATAAAGGTGACTTGACTTGAATTGACTTACTCCTGCTGCTTCACACCAAAGTTTTGTTTTCTTTTAATCCATTTTTTTTTTCAACTAATTTTTTCTCTGTCCCCTACTACAAAAAATTACAACAGACATTCTTGGATTCAATTTCAGTTATGTTTTTTACATCTATTGTGTTTCATGCTGGCTGTTGCATCAGACAAGTGCTACATTAGCACAATCCGAGCGTGCGTATACCTTGATAGTGACGCTACGTCCAGGGCTGTTGTCGTGCATGAAGACTCGAAGCATATGTGGAATGAGCTGTGGCAGATAGAGCTTGAATTCTCCGCCCAGAGCTACAACAATCTGCTCGATCAGCAAAATAATAGTGTTCTGCATGGGGTTGTTTGGAGTCCAGTATTCCTGCAGAAGAAAAAACACAATAACTCAGTATTCCTGAAGTCGACTGAATTGTCTGACTGATCCAGTCCATGATTTAGACTGATGACACTGGTTTGATTCTGCCTCCAATTGGTTCAAAAGGCTCATGAAAAAGAACTGCCTTAATCAAGTGATTCATTCACAAATTGACACATTGAACAATGTTAATTTTAGCATTCATTCAACTAAGACATAAGAAAGTTGTGCTGACTAAGTCAATATATTACTCTGTATAATGATATGTTATCATACTGTTAATATCTTATTTTGCAGCACCCAGCCTTTCAGTGTTATTACACACAATAAACAAATTCACAAATTAATTAAAGAAATCATTAAGGGGGAGTTGTCTAAACAGGACAGAAAATAGCCTATTACTATGTTTTTGATGCAAAAATCTTGATAACATTATGAGTGGATCTCAGAGAACAGTACAAAACAATTTTAAAAGCAGTCCACGACCCCTTTAAAATAAGTGAATTATAACAGTAACACATAATTTCATAAATATATATTTTGGCATTATGGCAACGCAAGTTCAACATTAGGGCTGAAATAGCAGCGAAAAAACTGCTGATTTGGGATTTGTGATGATGCAAGTCAAAAGAGTGAATTAAGCACATTCATAAAGCAGCCAATATTCTCCACTGGTTTAGTAATAAGAGAGCCACAAATGGACAAACTCTCAAATACACTAAGACCTTTGAGGTACCCATTTCAGGCTGCAAGGTGACGGCAGGGGTTAAAAGAAAAGAAACAAGTCTTTGTCTACTCCACTCAAAGGGACTAACATGCCCCGACTTTAAACATAAAAGAGCTGCAAAGAAATGATGAGAAATAACAAAAACATTTTTAACAAGCACAAGGTATCAAGTGCATATTTTTGTGGCCTAACAATATGTGTGAACAAGTCTCTTACCCGGATCAGTGTGAAGATATCATCCATGTATGGCCGGATATGGATCTTGACGAAGCACACAACCATGCCCATCTGCTGAAAAAGGAACTGAAGAAAAAAAAAAGATGAAAATAAGAAAGACGCACAGAGAAAGAGATGAGAGGGGAGGTACAACCAAAACTTCTAAAATCAGAAACTACATGAAACTTGATCTGATGTTAGGTTCATGTTAAACAAATATTCCAGGTATACAATTTTAATTTATTTGAATTTCAAAATTCGATAATTTTAGAAAATTTTAATTAAATCAAATGTTCAAATCATAAAATAATAAATACGATTTTCCAGTACAAAATGGCAGCTAAAATGATTATTTAAACCTTAAGTGTAAATAAAATTTCTCATTTGATGAAACTAGAACACAAATAAAATGAAAAACAATGTTTGTGTTTGATATTTCATTTATCAACCCAGTGTTCAAATGATGAACTGTTGAAAACAAATCACAAAAAAATTGCTCAAACGGTTGCAGATGCAAATGTTAAATTAAATTCAAAAGAGATGTCCCCTGAGGCATCGATCAAATTGAAAGAAATCTGTGAGGTAGGGGGCACTGGGACCGAAGTGGCTGGACCCGGCCCCCGCAGGGCAGCAACAATAAATATCCATTGCACTAGCTCAATGTTATTTATTTGTCCAAAGTTAGGAAGACAAATATTCCAATGTAGACCACAGTCTTAATGAATCCTGATTGTTCTCAACAAAGCAGAATCTAAAATATGTGCTAAGTAGGCCTACTGCTGCTCCATGTGATTGCGAATCTCCAAAGTGAAAGTATAACGAAAGCGTGCATTTAAAAGCGGTTTCAATATCCCGCATATTAATAACGGCTTCCCTAATGCCCGCAATTCATATACAGTATAATTACCCAACGATATAATTGCAAGAGAAAGCATTGAAATATATATTTTTCCTCCCATCTCATATTTAGGGGGTTTCGTAGTAGGTCTACGTCATTTTCTTTCCACAGAAACGAACATGTTCATGAACACGGTATGATTCCAACACATCCCTAATGAGAAGTGTAAAATATTTTTGATTTATTAGAAAGTTAATAGTTAATAGGAAACACTGATTTCTTGAGTCACTACTATCAATACTATAGACTGGTGTGTTTTTGCATTAAAATACTGGTGCATTTTATGTCCAGTGTGCACAAAAAATTATGAAAAATTGTGAATCATGATTGAAAATCGAAAAATCGTGAATCAATTTTTAATCGAATCATGACCCCAAGAATTGATGTGAATCGAATCGTGAGGTAACTAAAGTTTCCCACCCCCACTTCCTTATATTGAGTCTATCAGAGCTTGACAAAGCTAATATGGTGTTATTATACTGTTTTCATAAATGCTGCTGACATTACTGTCATACATTACTGAGAAGCTTCTTGAAAGCAATCTGTATTGTATAAAGCAAAATAAAAAATAAAGATGACTTGACATTTCTGACTTTTATCTGACTTATGCTTAATGTTATATTTTAAAATAATTTTTGTGGAAAGCACCACCTCATTTCGGTGATAGTAGCGTACCTCTCTGATGCTGGCATCACACACTCTGATGACGTTGAGAAAGGTGGGCATAACCTGGGGCAGGAACTGAACACATTTCAGTCCGAGTGATTTGAAAATGAAGGTGACGGCCTGCACCACCATGGTGTGATGATTGGACAGCGATGGGTCACGCAGGATACGCATCAGAGTCACTATGGCAACAGCCGGGTAAAATTCATCTAGTGGCAGATTGCCCATGTTAACCAGCATCTCACTGGTACTGTAGTCAGCTGTTTAGAAAAACAACATTAAAAATGTTAAATGTGACAAATGTCATTATATTTTGTATAAAGCATAATAAGCCTTTAATGTCGGTGGTCAAATGTGAAATTAGTAGTCATACACTCATACAACCATACACAAAAAGGTACAAAAGGTACATTTAAAGGTACTAAAATGCAGCCCTTAGAAATAAATAAGAAATAAATGTGTCTTTTTTTGAAAGGGTACCACCCCAGTGTTCCCAACACTATTTAAAAAGTAATTTAAGGGAGAAAAATCTAAAGAAGAAAGATAATCAGAGGAGTTAGTAAATAGCAGGATTTGTGGTTGCAAAACTACAGTACACTATGTGACACAGAAGGCAGCATGGCCTGCTACTGACCGCTTCCTACAGCCATAAAACTCCAACTACACATACACCTTAGTTAAAAACAAACTATATCTGTGTGCGAGCGTGTGTATCTGAATGACGCAATGCAGTCATCTGTTTCCCATACACAGCAGGCTGTGCCTGTGCTTAAGGCTCTCAAGTCCTTTCATTTGGTTTACAGTGGCAGACATTGGGGTGTCTAAGGGCCTGTTTCCACCTGGTATTAATATGCATTGTCGGAGTTTTGATCACAAGCGGTCAGCCGAGTCACGTTGCTGTTTCCACCTGGTGTTTAACATGTCTCCTGTGACCACTCACTTATTCGTTCTAGACAGCGTGCATGAAAGATGGCATGAAAATGAACGCAACAGAGCTCTCCATTTTAAGACAGATTCTTAAAAATAATAATTTCAAAAACACTGCACATTAAAAATGTGACAGAGTGCTGAACTCCCGTCAAACCAGTTGCAAAGAAAATAGTCTGCACACTTATTAGGATTACTATGGTAATCTACAGACAGCACATTGAAACAGCCAAAACCATATGCTTCTCATGATGTTTTGTTAGCTTCAAATATGCATTCTTCCCCCGATATGGGCAGAATATCATACAAAAATATTCTGACAGCCTTTCCTGTACTAGTCAATCGATTCAGTCTGGGACTACATAAGAAGACAGGAAGAACTGCGATAGATTAAATTGAAAAGAAAAGGTAATATCTCCAACATGATTTTCAGAAATCTATCTACAAAGAAAAAACAGTGCAGGTGTACCTTGAACAAAAGCTGTTTTAAAGGCAGAAGGTGGTCATACCATATTTTCAAAGTTATTCACTGAAGTAAGCAGTGTTGGGGGTAATGCATTACAATTAATGCGAGTTACGTAATAATATTATCTTTTTCCAGGTAACTAGTAAAGTAACACATTACTTTTTTATTAGACAAGAAAATATCTGAGTTACTTTTTTAAATAAGTAACGCCAGTTACTTCCTCCCCATTTATTGATTAAAAGCTCTCCTGTCCCCATGTTAAGAGAAATTGTAAGTAAGATGTTACTTTAGTTCTAGAATAAATGAGAACATGCATTAATTCATTTCACTTACAAAAAAAAAAACAGATGCAGTATTCCTCAAAATGAATAAAAACAGTGAAATATAACTCAGAATATGATGCAAACCTGCAATAATTAAATATGTTAAATATTACAAATATCCTTTATGTATTTACTCCCATTTTATTAACCAATGTCTTCGCTGCCGATCTTCGATGACCCAGTTAATCCATACTAATAAGCAAAAATTACTCAAGATAATCTAACATTTGTTTTCCTTTTTTTAATGCTGTAGAGTTAATTTTTTTTCTTCTGTGGTCTACTGTACAGACGTGAATTTACTTTTCTCTAAAGAGGCTTTTGTTGCGAAAAAGCTTTAACATTTGCCAAAAATAGAACTTTTTATATTAAAAACAAACAAGTAAGCCCTGCACAGATTTCAAAAGTAACGCATTACTTTGCATAAAAAGTAACTAATGTAATTAGTTACTTTTTTAGGGAGTAACTCAATATTGTAATGCATACCTTTAAAAAGTAACTTTTCCCAACACTGGAAGTAAAACATTACTTTTAAAAACACCTTCACATCATTTTTTAAATCTAAATGTTTAATAATTCTGTAGCTTTGCACATAGATTTCTCCAATTACTTTAGAAATGCTGCCAAAGTTCTTATGCAGTCTGTCTCAGTTTTCTTCTGTCTCCTCATGAGTTACAGCCAGGCAAGGTAGTGCCCTTTTTGTAATTACACTCGGAAGTGCCCTTTTTTTGGGAAGGTTTTTTTTTTTTTTTTTTTTTTAATAAATCAATGCTATTGGTAACCCCTTTACATCTTTTCTGTCTTTTTAACAAATATTTAACCAATTAAAGGCATTAAAAGCGCATCTCTTAGAACCGCACAAACTGTCAGTCAAATTTCACAACTTCGCCCCCTGAGCGCCGCAAACTTAAGTGTCAGCACATCAGTCAGAGTCATCGAGCAGTAGCAGATGAACGTCTTCGTCTTGTAAGGGTAAAATATCTTGTTGTTTGAATAAGTGCAACGTTGTCTTTATGAAATAGACACTAGTATGTCTACAAAGGTTCATATAATGCATCACCACACCGTTGTGATGATGACGTAATGTGATGTCGTCGTTTTAATGATGGATAAATTGCACACATTCGCTGGTCAAAAACCCGCGGTGTAACTGCATTTGAGTTTGACACAAAGCAACCCAGTGATCCTTGTCAGCTAGGTAAAAAATATTTTAAAAGAAATTTCTATTTTGATTTTATGGCTATCTGCTGAATGTGCTGATGTATATATTATCTGTATAAAAGTAATTAATTCTAATTAAATATAATATAAGAATATTATTGTGTGTTATTTTTTTGGTGGTGGAGGGGTTCATGGAGTGGTTGGGGGGTGCCCTTTTTTCAGTTTCAGCACATGCCCCTCAAAAGGTCTGTGCACGGCCCTGGTTACAGCATATGTTTGTATTAAAGTAATAAAATACCAGTAATAAAATATTCTAAAGAAGCTACTGACCAAATTCAAGATCCAAAATGCTATATATAAACTGCCTACCATTAACATTGCTCACTGAGCTCACTAAGCTCATAAAACTTCCCATTGCTCTATTATTACAATAAGAGGGTCAGCAGGCAGTTCTCTGCCTGTGAGACGTGTTTTCTCAAAGTGGGACTAGAGAAAAAGTGCAGACCCAGACAGAGCTGCCCCAGACGGTAACCTGTACTTTATCCCTAATGCATCACTTGGGAGATATCCACACTTCCTGCTGCATGCTTCTTTATGAGGCCCTGCTGTTATAACTATTCATTCTCTCTGCTTCATAGCAGGAGGTGAAGGTCTGAGCTGGTGGACTCTGATACTCTGAGCAACAGCCAAAGAGGCCAGACAAATGCCATGAGGAGCTTTAATGACCTACTCTTTTTTGCTCATGGAACCACAGAACATTTTTAAGCCAATCAAAAATGTCATGTAAATAGCCATGTAACTCTGGAGTCAAAAAAAGTAAGTTTGCTTGTCTAAGGTGCTGCGCATCATCTGATTTGAAGTGGTGCATGCCGGTCAGAGATTTTGTCCGACTTGAGATGGCACCAACGTCACAGTGACATACAGTATGTCACCTAATTAACTGCGAGAACGATTTGAGAGCTGCTCATTTTACGCAGCTTCTCCAGAGCGGCTGCACAAACTCTGAGGATGACGTGCATAACGCCAATGCTCTTAAAGGAACACTCCACTTTTTTTTGGAAATAGGCTCATTCTCCAACTCCCCCCGAGTTAATAAGTTGATTTTTACCGTTTTGAAATCCATTCAGCCGTTCTTCTGTTCTGGCGATATCACTTTTAGCATAGCTTAGCATAGATCATTGAATCCTATTAGACCAATAGCATTGCGTTCAAAAATGATCAACGAGTTTCGATATTTGTCCTATTTAAAACTTGACTCTTCTGTAGTTATGTCGTGTACTAAGACCGGTGGAAATGCAAAGCTTCAATTTTCTATGCTGATAAGATTAGGAACTACACTTCCTTGACTATTATGCCGGAATGGGAGTGTAGTTCCTAATCTTATCAGCCTAGAAAATTGAAGCTTTGCATTTCCACCGGTCTTAGTACACGATATAACTACAGAAGAGTCAAGTTTTAAATAGGACAAATATCGAAACTCGTTGGTCATTTTTGAACGTGATGCTATTGGTCTAATAGGATTCAATGATCTATGCTAAGCTATGCTAAAAGTGATATCGCCAGAACCGGAGAACGGCTGAATGGATTTCAAAACGGTAAAACTCAACTTATTAACTCGGGGGGAGTTGGAGAATGAGCCTATTTCCAAAAAAAGTGGAGTGTTCCTTTAAGTCTGTTTATATAACAGTAAAAACTTTTTGTAATTATGTTACATTGTAATGTTTATCAAAAATAAAAACAATACCCCACTCCGTTGTCTAAATAGTATTGACTCCTTAGCTGAATTCAAACACACTTAATGGCATCAGGACATTGGCTGATGGCACATCAAGACACTTGCACAGTCCCAAAACCTTTACTAGCATCACTTTGTTAACTCAGGTAACAAGTTTATCCATCTACAGTAGTTTAACCCTAATAATGATTATTTCGATTAATTTAATACATTTCTACAGAAAAAAAATATTATAAACATGCTTTAATGACAATATGACCTTCATATTTCTGCTGTTTACTCCCAGAATGTGTATACAGGTGTGTGGCTATATATAGTCCTCTAGCTAAAGAGCAAGACAGGGTAAGGTAATTTTCTGTAGTAACTAAGATATGCCACAAATGCTGTGGTATTGAAAGAAGATTTCATTATGGTTCTGGACTGAGGAATAGTGGACACGCTGTACTTGGGCTCTGTGTTCACAAAATTGGGAATGGAAAATGTCCTTATTCGATAACTGAGAACAGTTTGTTCTGTTTGTACTGACTTTTGTACACATGCATAAGAAATGAGGAAGAGGATGGCATGGGTGGGAAACAAATGGGACTGCAATGAAAACAGCACTGGAACCTGATCTATTTTAATCTTACGTTTAAAAGACATTATGTACACAGACAGAGCATAGACTTGCAAAACATTTCCGAAGAGAAAGTCACAAAGAAAAGGATGAAATGCGTGTATAAAGCTTTGTGAAAGGCCAAACAATCTGAGCCAACATGTGAGCGCACGCTACCCAGGAGTTCTGGCTCTGCCTTTGGAAAGGGAAATTTGTGTATGAAGATGTGCTCTGTTTACTCTGAAGAACGCATGTGTTAGATGGGCAAAATCTTCTGTGCATCTGTAATAAATTGTGATGATGTGAACTTGCATTACCGTGATTAGAGCTCACTGTGTTTAGGCATGCATACTCAAACGTTATATGCGTGTATCTGATTACCTGAATCCTGGCTGGACTTAGACTCTGAGAGGCTGACGGCTGAAGCATCACGAGACTGGTCAATCATACCAATGTTTACCTTGTGTTTGTAAGGATCCAGAGCTCCAAGTAGACCTAACACACGTATGGCCTAACAAAGACAGCAGAACCACAAAGTCAGTTTAAAAATTACATGCAAAATGTGCAGTGTTGAGATACTCCAGTAACATGGTTGGGAACCATTGTTATAAATCGGGTAAAGCTTAGGTAACTGACCTATCAGACATCACTTCTGCAGGCAACATTTGCGCATGAAGGTACAGTGCAAAATGATTTTTCACACAAACTGACTGCTAACTGCAACTTTCAGACTCCATCTTTATTTTTCAGCTCAATTGTCATGGAATGACACTGTCTTGAGCATGTTGCATTCTTACGGTTGTATGCTGCCTGCAGGACAGGATTTTTTCAGCTTTTGGACACCTTGGTGTCCCATAAAATATATATATAAAAAAAAAGTTCTACAGATTCCATGTTCTATTTAACATAGATAGCAAGCAGTTAGATAACAAATCATTTTTATAAAAGTTTTGTATTAAAATTAATCACACAACAGTGTCATAATCTTTTAAAAAAGATTAAAAAAAAAAGAACAAAACAAAATGAAATGAAATATAATGTTTAACTATAATTACCAAAACTTAATTTTGTTTCTCATATTTTGCATACACCCATGCAACTGTTTAATTTTCCCATTAAAAAAGTATACATGCAATTTTCTTTGTTTTTATACAAATTGTACTGATTTCATTCATCCGGCTTAAAAAAAACATATGTAAATATTGGGAAAACATCAGTTTATCAACAACAAACATATGCAGTCCTGTTATTCCTTACTCTATTTTTTTGCTTTATTTTTTGTACACATTTTTTTCCTGGACCTGAAGTGGAACTGATCATTGTCTGATTTACTTCCTTTCAAATCCATTAAAAACTGGCGTTCAATGATGGGAACAGAAATCAGTACCTCTCTCCTAATCCCCTGGTTCTGTTCTGTCTTTAGGAAGTTGAGCAGCACCTCTAGTAGAGATGGATACTTCCTGTATGGCTCCACCACATACCCAGTACTGGCTACTTGTTGACCCAGAGTCCAAAGTGCCACCTGGTGGGAGAGAAAATGATCAGTGTGTTATTGTGTATATTTACATTTTAAATGTATTCTTTTAGCAATTAGATTCAATAATACAGTGCTAGCAATAAAAGTTTCAAAGTCTAGAATAGTAAAAGATAAAAAAAAAGATAAAAAAGGAGGAATATAAGAATTGTTTGTTTGTTTGTTTATTTATTAGGATGCAGTTAAGTGCTTACAGAAGAGATGACTTTTTAAGTTGAATATTGTCAGGGAATCGGCCGCCTGGATAGGTGTACCTGCGTATTTTGTGTATTTTATTGATTTTAATAAGTTTTGTATTTGATCTTTAACTCTCCTAAATGTTATGTCATTGAATTAGATTCACTATCCATGTATTAGATAGAGTTTTTAATGAGGAAAAATAATTTAGTGCACAAGTGCACTGCACCTTTAAGCTGTTTTATTGAGAAATAGTCTTTTAAGATTGATCCAAAAAGTCAAATAAAACCCCAGACACAGTTCAGAGCAGGTAAAGTATTTAGTTACATGAGCTTCTGTGAACCTCGGGTAACCTAAAACTAACCTAAATCATCCAAACTCTATAACACTCCTGATTGCTAAAGCAGAACTGACAACGTCATACTAAGAAAGAAAGCCTTGTGTAAAGTTGTGTAAATGTTAAGGACATTTGACTGCACCTCATAACAGTACTGTAAAACGTTTCAGGCTCAAAGCATGCCTCCAAATATTACTGAAATACACAAGTACGTCAGATTGTTTCCATTGTCGTTACAGAGGAAAGCAGAGTGCTTTTCATTACCCATACTGCTTTGCAAAAGAAAAAAACTAATTGCTTCACAGAGGGAAAAAACAGGTGTGTGTAAATACAAAATTCTTTTTAAGAACTACTACTAAAACATTATTAATAAGAGAGTGAAAAAGAAAGAACTGTCAGGACGGATTTCATACATTTGTATGCACTTATTCTTTATCACATTTGCTTTTTGTTTTTTTTTTACTATATTTGTAACTATTCTTAGACCTTTTAAAAGTTTATCCGATATCTGCATTTACACTATATAGGCTTAACTTGAAATAACAAGACTTGCTGGTAACACTTTATAATAACTACACATTATGAACCATTAGTTAAGCATTAGTAATTAGTCAATTCATAATTTAAAAATCATTATCTCTACATTAGTAGACAGGTGTAAGCAGTTTACTGTATAAATGCAGCTATAAATGCTTTGTGCTTGATTTTTAAACGTATCTATAATGTGTTTAATAATTGTATTTTCATACTTTATTAATGATCAATTTATCATTTCTAAATTAAGTATTACATTATTTACAAATCAGTTATTTAGTTCTCATCAGTGGTTTATGAGATCATTTAAAACGTGTAAGTAAATGATTAATGAACTATTTAAATGTACATTTATACATATTATTTAGAAATATAGTAATTTTGTGTTAATAAATGCTTTACTAACACATATTCCTACTGTAATTTCTGATTAATTCAGGTAGTTATAAAACTATTAGTAGTTGTCAGTTAACTGTTTTTGTGAGCTCATCTAAAGTGAAGACTATTTATACCTCATAAATCTTTTACAAATTAGATTTAAAGATTCAACAAAAAAATTAAGAAAATAACCAAGTAAATTTCAAATAAATTCTACATTTCAAACTGAAGACACACAATTAGCTAAAACAGAAAATAAAATACCGTATATTCAACAAACGATTAAAACATATATTTTTATCAGATTTCAGAGGCTTATGTTATGTTAAGTTTTTTTTTGAAGTGTACAGGATTTTTTTAATAATTTAATTTATTTTTAATTTTAAAACAAGTGTACAGTTGTGTTTTTTGCATCTTGAGCCTTTAAATCTGCTTTGTAAAAGTTTTACGAGGCATAAATGGTCTTCACTTTAGATGAGCTGACAAAAATAGATAACTGACAACTACTAAATGTTTTATAACTTCCTGAATTAATCATGAATTACAGTGAGAACATGTGTTAATAAAGCATTTATTAACAAATTGAGTAACTATTATTGTATGTCTAAATAATATGTATTACATTTATACATATTATTTATATTTATTTAGAGTTTATTAATCATTTAGTTACACTTTCTAAATGATCTTAGACCATTAACACTTCCTAAATAACTGGTAATTTAAAAAAAAAAACTACATGATGTACTGCGTTAGGCTAACTGAGACTTGTCATAGCACTTTTTTTTTATTTTGATTGCTTTGAAAGTCGCTTTGGATAAAAGAGTCTGCTAAATGACTAAATTTAAATGTATTTATGCTTAACGTGGCTCAATGTATCACACAGTGATATTAAAAGACCAAACTCTGCACACACTTTATTAATAAAGTGAAAGCAGATGAGTCAAGAATATGAATGCAATGAGTTTCACTTATTGATAGAACTCGTAGAAACATTTTTAATGTGATTTAATGCAATTCCTTACATCAAAATCATTTATTAGTACCGATTCTTCACGACTTATTATGATTACACACAGATCTGCTATAAGCGTTCTTGGTTACCAATGGTCTGGCAGTAGAACTTGTTAGTGGTTCTGGGTTCTACTCCATCCTCGTATGTTTTTTTTTTTTTCCTCATTAAAACCAAATGTGTTCATCAGTGATTGTATATCAGGGGTAGGGACATGGCTGAGTTATTTTTAAAGATTTTGTAGATTCAATAAATGGTCAAAAAATGCTAAAAATGAAGTAAAAACATTGACAGATAACAGTCATACGAGGCAACAAGTCATAATGTACACAAAACATACAAACTCAACTTAATTGAGTTCCTGAAATAGGATTGAGAAAGTTCGGTTTAATCTTACTAAGGTTAATGGCAGTGTCAAATTATTACCAAATGGTGAAAAAACATGTGAATGAGCAAACCTGTCTCTTAGCTAATGAAGACGAGTCCTGTAGCATGTCCATAATAATGGGGAACAGCTCATCCATCCATTTCCTCATCTCCAGTCCACTCACCTGGTACAAATGAAAGAAACAGACACACTTAACAGCATTACAACTGAACACATTAAATAAAATTTGAGGGTTGACAAGATACTTTAAATGTAACGTAATTTTGAGTGTGAATACAATACTCAAGTATCTGGAAAAAAATCCTTAAAATCACTGTGTTCTTGTAATGCTCATTTAGGTGGCTCTAACCCATTTATACCTATTTATTACACGGCTCTTTGGAATGCTTGATTCTGACTGGTCAGTTGAGACATTTGCAGGTTCGTTCTTTTCAAATAATCACCGCTCCAAAGTAATAACGCATAGCCGGTACTACTTGTATGTTTAAAATCCCTCCGTGCCAACAAAGATTACCGTTTGGCGCCATCTTGTGACAAACACTGGACAACCACAATTAACAATGGAAAATTTCGACATTAATCTATTTAAATTGTCTTACTAACGTACACAGTTTTATTGTTAGTCACGTGGTACTATATCGTTTCGCGGAAGGATAAAAATGTTAATTCAAAACAAATATGCCAATAAAAGGTTTAAAATTCATATTCATGTCCAGTTTTTTTCCTTATGTGGCAAGTAGCCGTGTAATAAGCGGGATAATGTACAGGCAGCCGGTAGTTATCGCGAAATAAGCCCCTTCAGTGTCCTGATCACACTGTCGGGGCTTATTTCTGCGATAACTACCGGCTGCCTGTACATTATCCCTTACATATACGTTATATATATTTACATAGTTTAATACCAAACATTGTAGTCACATCTAACTATTTACCTTGTTTCTGAAAAAACAATTCCCTCTTACACTTAATTCCTCTTTTCTAATCTCCGCTACATCTTACCGAGTGTCCACAAATGCTACTTTAGGAAGGCAGCTCTGGTCATCTAAAAGGTACTGTATATGATGTCAAAAGATCAGGCAAGGAAATGATTAGTTACCTGAGCAAGTTCTCCAATAGTAGCTAAAACACTGATAACAACTCCAGGGTTTGGATCGGGATCTCTCAGTTTCAAGATGAGGGCCTGTGTGAAGAACAGAATTGGAAAAATACATCACAATTATTTAGTCTAACCAAATGAACATCACAAAATCTACATCCACAAAAGAGACTGGCAAATTATTATTACATTTGGGAATCTTAGAGAATTACTTTAATGCTAGTAAATTAATTTTAAATAAAAATAATTTAAAAAATACAACAACAATAAGGACCACTAAACTATTTTGAAAAAAGGTTTATCTTTAACAACACATTGTTACGCAAATGAGTCAGTAACTGATTCTCTGCTAAGCCTTGCTTTACAAAACATTACTGACCAATCCTACATGTATACTGCATCATATTTTTCTTTTTTTTAATGAAAGCATGTTTGTTTAGTTTGTTTTACAGAAATAATCTAAAAATATGAGAAAATAATGTTTACAGGGCACTTCAAGAAAATAAATACTGATTCTCGAAAAGTTCATGCTGTGGATTAAACCATGACATATTAAACTTCATTTCAAAATGAGTATGTACAACATCAGCTAGAACGCTTACATTTTTCACATCTCAACCATACACATGTGTATGGCTATTATTCAGGTACAAACAAATAAACTTCCTGTTACTGAAGTTTAAATCACATTTGACAACAACCCCTAAAATATATAAAGAGGATGTGAGTGTACCTTGAGAATGGGCTCCATGTATGGCCGGATGAGTCGCGGGGCATTAGACACCAGGTGACCCAGCATGCGGGCACTCTGTTCTTTGTTTCGGCCTACGCCACTATGTTCCAACTCAGTAAGGATCTGGACAGTACCACAAGTTTGGCATTATTTATTTTTGTAACAAAACAACACAATTTGATTAAATAAAACAGAATACAAAAGAAACAAATAAAATTGAACTAGTCAATTGAGAGGGCAGTAGCATAACAGTAAGGTTTTCATGCAATATAACATCTGCATAAGTTGCTGGCCAACAGTAAATAAATTAGTTAAGTGAATGTGTTGATGTGTCAAGAAAACAACAGTCAGGGCAGGCTTACTAGCAGATATTTCAGCAGAAAAGCATTTACTGACTGCCATCTTTTGGTAGTTGAAAAAAATGGCTACAGCTCCTCTTAAAGGATTAGTTCACTTCCAGAACAAAAATTACAGACAATGTACTCACCCCCTTGTCATCCAAGATGTTCATGCCTTTCTTTCTTCAGTCGTAAAGAAATTATGTTTTTTGAGGAAAACATTTCAAGATTTCTCTCCATATAATGGAAATGTATGTGCCCCCAAGTTTGAACTTCCAAAATGCAGTTTAAACGCAGCTTCAAAGGGCTCTAAACGATCCCAGCCGAGGTCTTATCTAGCGAAACGATCGTTACTTTTAAAACAAATTGACAATTAATTTACCTTTTAACCTCAAATGCTCATCCTGTCTCGTCTCTGCGATGAGCATTTGCACTCTGCGTAACCAGGGTCAATACAGTTAAGGTATGTCGAAAAACTTCTATCTCGTTTTCGTCTTCCATTTCAAAATTGTCCTACAACGCTATTTTACCTGTTTTTGTAAAGGGCATTTGATCTTTGTATGTTTACTTTGTAAAAACTGGGTCTGTACTTCTGCAGCGATGTAGGGTGATTTTGGAATTGGGGAAGAAAACGAGATGGGAGTTTTTCGACATACCCTAACTGTATTGACCCGGATCACACAGAGTACGCATGCACATCGCAGAGATGAGACAAGAAGAGCATTTCAGGTTAAAAAGTATATAAATTGTCAATATGTTTAGAAAATAACCAATCGTTTCACTGAATAAGACCCTTCTTCCTTGGCTGGGATAATTTAAAGCCCTTTGAAGCTGCATTTAAACTGCATTTTGTAAGTTCAAACTTGGGGGCACCATACATATCCATTATATGGAGAGAAATCTTGAAATGTTTTCTTGAAAAAATATATTTCTTTACGACTGAAGAAAGAAAGACATGAACATCTTGGATGACAAGGGGGAGAGTACATTATCATTACATATTATTATTATAATTTTTGTTCTGGAAGTGAACGAATCCTTTAACAATTCTGCCGTGTAAATCATGAGTATGTACATTGTGCACAGTATGAAGTTTATTATAACCTACTACAAAAGGTGTTGTATTTAAAAAAGAATGCTGGATGAAATACTGTATCCCACAATGCATTACCTGACCTTTTTTTTACCTATTTAACTCCCTGAGCCATTACCTACTTCTGTGTGGATTAAATAAGTATCTTATTTGTATCTTATAGCCCCATTCCACCTGAAGAAACAACAAGATATGTTCCAAAAATGTTGCAACACCTTTCTCTTCAACTTAAATACTGTTGTAATTTGTCCTGTCTTTCTTTTTTATTCTTGTCAAAATGGGAGAGGGGATACTCCAGGGAGGTTCTTGTAACTGTGTGCCCTTTTATTTAGTAATATTTAGGTCCAGAGTCTGACTAAATCATTGTATTTTTCAATCTTTTCTGCTGCTGTCATTATGAGTAGTTTCTTAAAAGTCATACTGGTGTCACCACAAAGCTATCGAAGAAAGACAAAGAAATATCAAACCATAAACAGTCTTGGGCAAAAAAGGCAGCAAATGGTTTTGTGTGCGTTTACTATAAATCCAGAGAGGTAAATGCAGAGCAAAAAAAATCTGAGTATGGGTTACCATACTTGGCTGCACGTCACATCAATCACTTCGAACAGTGCACAATGTATCAGAGTAATCCAATAGACGGAGCAGGTGTGTTTACTTGTGGGCCATGTGACAATTATTAAACAGTGCTTTAAGATTTAGTGAATTCAAAGGAAACAGGTAAAATCGTTGTGTCATGCACTAACATGGCAGAAAGCTTTCTATTGATTTACTCTAGTAACATTAACTGTATTAATCATGGCATTGTTGCAGAAATGTGGTATATTTACACTGAATTATCTTGTATATAGTTCAAGAGTAAGAAAATATAGCTTTTTTAAATTATTATTTTCTGTATTTATGGATGTGTTTAGGCAACTGTTTTCATAAAAGATAAAACATGCAAATACCTGAATGAGCATCTTGCGCAGAAAGGGCATTACAAATGCAGGGTTCATACTGCTAAGACGGCCAATAGTGCAGATGGCCAGTTCTCGAATTTCAAACACTTCATCATTAAGAGCCACAAAGAGAGCTTGGAGGTTCTCTGCTTGTGCCAAGTGGGCATCAAAGCGCTCATCTAGGGAGGCCAGCACACAGTATCGAATATCTGGGTCTGTCAGGAAGACACATATACATAAATTAGTGCACCAAAACCTAAATATATAATATTCCAGAAAGTCTGGTTGATCAATTACCAACAAAGCATGTCAATAATCGGAAAAAATAAGGAGTTTCTTATCAAAGTGATAACATGTTATATTGCAAAAATGAATATACACCCTCTAAATAGAAATAGTGTTAATGAGAAGACTCGCACTGGACTGCAGCAGGTTAGTGAGGAAATATACTGACTTATTATTCAGAATGCACATTTGGTTTAGGGTTATATATTTAGGGAAATATATTTACAGGAACATTTCAGCAGGTTGAACATAATTTATGTTACTATACAGGTGCTGGTTAGAATATCTTCAAAAAGTTGATTTATTTCACTAATTCCATTCAAGAAGTGAAACTTGTATAATGTATACATTCATTCCACACAGACTGAGATATTTAATTTGTTTATTTCTTTTAATTTTGATGATTATAACTGACAACTAATGAAAACCCCAATTCAGTATCTCAGAAAATTAGAATATTGTGAAAAGGTTCAGTATTGAAGACCTGGTGCCACACTCTAATCAGCTAATTAACTCAAAACACCTGCAAAGGACTTTAAATTGTCTCTCAGTCTAGTTCTGTAGGCTAAACAATCATGGGGAAGACTGCTGATTTGACAGTTGTCCAAAAGACGACCATTGACACCTTGCACAAGGAGGGCAAGACACAAAAGGTCATTGCAAAAGAGGCTGGCTGTTCACAGAGCTCTGTGTCTAAGCACATTAATAGAGAGGCGAAGGGAAGGAAAAGAACCACTACGCACAGACGTATGCAAGACATGGGTTTCAGCTGTCGCATTCCTTGTGTCAAGCCACTCTTGAACAACAGACAGCATCAGAGGCGTCTCGCCTGGGCTAAAGACAAAAAGGACTGGACTGCTGCTGAGTGGTCCAAAGTTATGTTCTCTGATGAAAGTAAATGTTGCACTTCCTTTGGAAATCAGGGTCCCAGAGTCTAGAGCAGGGGTCATCAACTATATTTGTCAGAGGGCCAGAGTTTTACCAGACAGTCTCCTTGGGGACCGGACCCCCAAGAAGAAAATCAAATAAAAATCTAATTTTGGCTTATACTTTTTCCATTTCATTACAAAACTGAAGGCATTTGATTCAGACTCCCATCACCTATACCACAGTCAACCACTAGGAGTGATAGATATTTTGCCTCAACTCAATTAGGCTAAGTCAACTTTATTTATAGAGCACTTGAAAAACAAACACGGAGGAAGTGACAGGGTCTCTTAAAGGAGAACTCCGGTGTGATATTGACCTAAAGTGTATTGAATCATGATACCGAGTGTGAACGTACCTTGCATATTTCATCTCGGTTTGTGTCCAGCTGTCCGAAATCTGGGGTCAGTTAGCCGATGCTCACAACAGGCTGTCTATGAGAGTGAACAGGGCATCGGAAAAGCCATGTAAATAAATCACTGTTTTACGCCATTTACGAGGCACAAAGTAGCTCCACACTTCATCGGTAGACTTCCTAGGGCCCTGACATTTAAAACGAGACATTGAGAACTCAGAAAAAGCACCGGTAGTTTATTTACAAGAAGATTTATACAGACATCTTCCACCAGGAACAGAGCAGTCGCCGCCATCTTAAATGTAGTCACGATAAGTCGAGTGTCGAGCACGAAGGAAACTACAACCTGATACGTTGATAACCTGATAAATTCATTGGTGCTCGACACTCGATTTATCGTGACTAAGTTCAGGATGGCGGCTACCGGATTTTCTTTCCCAGGTACTGTCTGTATAAATCTTCTTGTAAATAAACTACCGGTGCTTTTTCTGAGTTCTCAATGTCTCGTTTTAAATGTCAGGGCCCTAGGAAGTCTACCGATGAAGTGCGGAGCTACTTTGTGCCTCGTAAATGGCGTAAAACAGTGATTTATTTACATGGCTCCTTCGATGCCCGATTGACTTTCATTGACAACCTGTTGTGAGCATCGGCTAACTGACCCCAGATTTCGGACAGCAGGACACAAACCGAGATGAAATATGCAAGGTACGTTCACACTCGGTATCATGATTCAATACACTTTAGGTCAATATCACACCGGAGTTCTCCTTTAACATAGGTAAAATGGCACTCTAAAAGACCATGAAACGCAAAGTTGATGTAGAAAACAGGTCCTTCAATGATGACTGGACTGAAAAGTAAGCATTTATCATGCCAACCTTCCGAAATGCGTCACCAGTATGCCTAATTTGCAGCGAAACTGTTGCTGTTGCAAAAGAGTACAATCTGCGCCGTCACCACAACACAAAACATTGTAATTTCAAGGTTTCATATCCTGAGCAGTCAGAGGCCCGTCAGAGAAAAATCGCCACATTGAAATCTGCCTACTCCCGTGCAAGTGGCATTATTACTCGAACTTTAACTGATCAAGAGAGAGTGACGTGTGCATCCCTGCAGGCTGCTTGGGTGCTTTGCAGACATAACCGGCCTTTCACGGAAAGTGAGGTTTTAAAGGAGTGCATGATCACCGTTCTGGAGGAACTTGCCCCCGACAAATCAATGGACAGAATTATTGCATCTGTCAAACAAGTACCTCTATCTGCCTCAACTAATGCACGTCGTGTGCACGTTTTTTTGGCAGAGCAAGTGCAGAAAGCTGTCATTGACGGGGTTAAGGAAGCCAAATACTTTTCGCTAGCTATTGATGAGTCCACTGACAACACAGATATCTCACAGTTGTGCGTTTTTGTCAGATTCTTTGATGGCAAAGATTTCCGAGAAGAGCTGCTGGCATTGCTTTCGCTGGAGGATAACACCGCTGCTGACATCATCTATGGAAAACTGGAGGATTTTTTTAAAAGCCATGGATTGTCCCTGGATAAAATCAACCTGACAGTGACAGATGGTGCACCTGCCATGATTGGAAAAAACAAGGGTCGGGTGAGCAGAATAAAGACTGTCGCTCCTAAAACTAACACACTCCACTGTAGTGAATTTTACAGGAGACTCATCTCATTTTAACTTGGCCCACCCAGGGACACCAATTATGTAGTGAGCTCTGCTTTCGCCCACTAGGAAGGCGAAATAGTGTAGTGATGGGTACTCGTGTCACAGATGACGTTATGATTCTTGGATCACGTGTCACTTCATGTGCGGTTATAACTTCTCACTGTATTATCAACACAAGGAAGACAAATGTAATAAAATAATTTTTATTAACAAAAGACAGACAAGAGTAATCAACTATTAAATGAATACCATAAATGCAAAAGGAATAAAGTGCATAAGATGCATAAAATGCGAGTGATTCAGTTGGGTGTTGCTATGTCAGAGCTATGTTATCTTATGGAGAGATAAACTGTTGCTACTCTAAGACAAATAAGGTGAAGAACCTTACTATGCATTAAACAAATAAATGAGCTATTATTTGTTATCAACTGCAATCAGCTATATAATATCTAATGTAAATTAGAAAGATCATATACTGATAATACACAACAATGCCAAGGTCTCTGGAAGAGGTTTGGAAGTGATATTTACGTTCTCTGTGGTTGATTGAGCAGTCCGGTGGCGGTGAATCCACTGGTTGTGCTGGGAGCAGTCAGTGGGAAAAGGAGCAGGAATCCGTTTCGACAGTCTTGAAGCGCTGTAGGATGCTGATCTCCTGGAGCACCAAAGGGTCCTAAGATCTGGAACACGCAGATGTGGCCTTGGTGTAGGTGCTGAAGGCCCTTAGCTTGGAACACGCAAGCAAAGGTACCTGAAGTGAAGGTTTGCTCGCTGGAGCTTAACCTTGTTGCAAATGTCTGTTGGTCTTCTGCCTCTCTGGGCTAGAGACTCAGAACTTGGTCAATCCACTTTGTCTTTCTTGGATGGAGACTTAGGACGTGCTGCATCTGTTGTTGCCTCGCTGGATGAAGACTCTGAACGTGGAAAATATCTCTTTCCTCACAGACAGAACGTGGTCGTATCTGCTGCTGCCTCAAAGCTGGAGACTCGAAGCGTGGAGCATCTGTTTCTGTCTCTCTGGACAGTAGGCTCAGAAAGTTGTAGTATCTGCTATTGTCTTACCCTTGCGGGCTACAGACTCAGAACGGAGGTATCTGTTAGCGTCTCCACGGATGGGAGAAGATGTGTTTCTCTGCCGGAGACTCAGAACTTTGTTGCTCTGTTAGTGTCTCTTCCTTCGTAGGCCGCAGACTCAGAATGGAGGTGTTCTGTTAGTGTCTCACCCTGCCGGGCCTCAGACTCAGAACAAGGAGTGTCTTTTGGAGAGGTACCTTTATACCTTTCAGATGAGGAGGAGATTGGAATTTGGCACTTCTCCATTTCCGTGCTGTGATTGGCTGGTTCCATCAGAGCAGGGGAACACGGGATAGCCCACCCTTCTTTCCTCTTGTGGAAGTCATTTGCATAGTCCAAACGCAAAGTTAGAAAAGTGTCAATAATGTTTTACTGGTGCATTTCTCACTTTCCAAAACATAATCAGAAAACATTTGGTCATGTAATGAACACATCAAGTCCAAACATGATGGTAAAAGACTGAACTGTCATGCATGCATTCATTTGTTCGTTAACAGCTGAGTTTGTGTAAGATGTTACACTACGCATCGCTGTCAGTGAGAATACTTATTTCTTTGAATAAGTATAAGATGTGTGTGTTATGGTTCGCATCAGTTCAAGGTTTGAAAACATAGTTATGAATGGATTTGGATGAATCTTTGTGATCTCTCTTTGTTTTAACCATTGCTGCTGCGTCTGGAGATCCTAAGGAATTTTTATGACCGTCACAGGGCCAAACCTTAGGAAACAGTCTCAAGGTGGGTGGAGGGCAGAAACTGCATCTTGACCAATAGGAAGATCTGTCCTTCCCGGGTTTTGTACCAAAGGTCTTCTTCGTGCCCTCTAAGAGGTGTCTGGCAGTTGTCCTGGCATCCTTATCTGATGGCGTTGGACAGTTTGCTTATGTTATTCCACCAAGATCCAATCAAAATGTAGCAAACCTTTGTCCACTATTGTGGCCAGGGAGGGGCCCTTGCCATAAACTGGGCCCTGGAACGCGTGGTCCACTACACCACTGTATCATCCATCAGAGCATGCTGTGCGCAAAGCTAAGTGGGGAGCTCAAAGAGGTGATGGAGAAAACGATGAAAATTATCAACCACATCAGAGGAACTTCAAGCACGCAGCACCGCCTGTTCCGCTAATTTGTGCTTGAATCCCAGGCTTCTCATGAAGACCTGTTACTCCACAATGACGTGCGCTGGCTTACTAAGGGCAAAGCACTGGAGCACTTTGTTGAACTCCAAGCGCAAGTAGTGGATTTTTTAAAACAAAGTAAATCCAAAGCGGCAACTGACCATCTCCACGTCATGCAAGACACATTATACGTGTGCAACGTTGCGTTTTTAACAGACATCTTCTCCCATTTGAATACACTTAATCTCCAGCTGCAAGGAAAAGGAAAATCAGTGGTGGATTTGGTGGAACAACTTGATGCCTTTGGGAATAAACTCGATCTGTTCCACGCAGATTTGTTGTCAGGGAGGCTGCTGCACTTCAACACAGTGAAGACGGTGGGAGAAGGCAACGTAACAGACAAGATAAAGACATTCATCACACAATTAGACCACTGATCATCAACTGGCGGCCCACGGGCCGAATCCGGACCGCTGAGCCGTTCAGTCCGTTCAGCCGTTCAGTCCTTAAAGTCCCTTTAAGGCAAGTCATGTCACTCGGCGGCCATCTTTGAAACGCCTCTCGGGCAGGCAAGTGCAGCTCCTATCTCTTTGAAAGGGGAAAACATCAAATTCTCCAAAACTGTTAACCAAGCTTACAATTAAATTTCATATTTTAAATCTCCAAAGAAATCCGACAAGAACTGCTTCATAAATATGGTTCCTTGTGCTCCAATAGCGTTAAAAAACACTTATTTTTCAGGCAAGTTGATCCAGTGCGCATGCGCAGTATTGAGTGCACGTCTTAAGGCGCGGTCACACTGCACTTTTCGTTCCATTGACTTCCATTCATACGCATGCGAATGCGTTAGACCGGAAACGCAAGCCCGTGCGAAATATTTTCGCATTTCGCTGCGTTTGAAAGTTCAAGCTTGGTGAACTCTGACCAACGAATTCGTATCACATGACTGTGTGGGACCAACAGGAGATCGATACGTCACAGCATGACCTCTAGCTGAATGAAAAGAACATTAAATTTAAACATTTAAAACTGCAACACTGCGGTAAAGTGTAGTAGATTGTGTGTTTTTACATTTAAAATGTATTATTAGTGTCATGTGCTGAATTTAACTTTTAAAAAGACGCAGCCGAGCATGACGTCATATCACGACCGTTGCAGCAGCATCCGAAGGAATTTCGCATGCTCAAAGTCTAGTGTGACCGCGCCTTTAGAGCGCCGATTGTTTCTATAGCAACCGGGACTTCTAACGGCAGCTGCAGTGATGTGCTGACTTTACTAATCAACGATTGGCTCTTTCATCAAGAAGGCGGGGCTTCGCGGCCATAATGAATGATATTTTAATTATATGACCAGCGCCTGTATAATAATTCACGCAGAGAATATGATAAAAAAAAAATTAATTTTCAGCCCTAAAATATAGTAATAATCTGCGTTTTCATTAGAAACTGTCTGTATGTATGTGTGCCAAAGATATTCACAAGTCTTTAACTTGGAGTCCAAGTCTTGAGTCTCTGGTCACGAGTCCAAGTCATTTAATGGCTCGCTAAGAAATCCCAAACAGAATCCTTACATATTGAAATCTTCCTATTTACAAAGCTGTTTTATAGGCTATACACAAAATATATGATCTGTGATCAGCTTTTTTTTTTTTTTTTTTTTTTTTAAAAAGAGGTGTTAAGGTGTAAGGTTAATGTACATCCAGCCTGTTACTTATATGTTTTAATCCATTACCATGTTCAAAACAGTGAATACAATTCTGTAATCAAACTGTATAATAAGAGTCCTTTCTACTAGGACACATAAGGAAATATGTGACACAGATATTACAAAACCATACAAATAAAGTATTTCTCTTTGTATAAGTCAGGGATATTCAATTAAAGTTCCAAGAGGCACGGCCTCTATATTTTCTTCCAAGCAGAGAAACTCACTTAAAATTGTGCTGCTGTTATGGCTAGCAGTGTGGACAGATGGTGCGGTCTGTCTTTTGAATATTAGTTGTATAAGTATTTAAGGATAAAAGACTCAAGCTGGTTTTAAAGTATTCACAAGTCTGAAGTCATTTTAGGTTAAGTCTGAAGTCAAGTCTAAAGTCTATAAAAATGTGACACCGAGTGCGATATGAGTCCATGTCACTAACTCGAGTGCCCATCTCTGATGTGTGCTAAATGCTGAGCGGAAACTCCTGGACCCGTATTCACAAAACATCTTAAGGCTAAAAGTAGCTCTTAACTCAGCAATTTAGGAGAAAATATTAAAATTAATGGGCGTGTCAGTCATAAATTTAGGACTCCTTAGGAAGAGTATTTCACAAAGCGTTTTAGTGCTAAAACTAGCTCCTAAATCTGTGAAATGTTAGGAGTAGTGAAGAGGACTCCTACATCACTAAGACCAAATCCCAACTATCCTGCAATGGTTGTTGCTGCCTTAGAACTTAAACTTTTTAGAAACACTCTGCATTTATTTGCACATACATGTTTTCCCATGCAACTTTTTTGGTTTTGCAGGTTATCCCAACTTCAAATTTTCCTTTGATTATATCCTTGTTTTCATTAACAATTTGGGCAAGAAGTAACAGCTGTTCTTGCGTCCAGTTTGGTTTTCCTTTTACGTTTGCATATTTTACTATCAGCCATAATTATTCTATCTTGTTAATAAAAAGCTGCTTATATGCATATCAGCTAATTGTTAATGGAAAGCACAAAGGTAAAAGGATGGCAATCAGCTGAACATTTACTTGTTTAATTAGTGACACTTTGCCTGCATTTTAAAATCTTTATTTGAATGTGGCAACATAATATCGCGCTCTACAATATTTCTATGAACAAATCTCTGACAGAGACACCTTCCCTATCAACCAATCACAGTGTGCATAATTAGGAAGCATGCTGACATCATCCATAGCAACAAGGTCAACTCCGCCCTTACTCTTAGTTTAAGACTTCTCTCTATTCCTTAGTAAAAGTTTGTCTCAGGTGCTTTGGGAATAGGTTTTAAGAGAAAACTCTTAGCTAAAAACTTTTACTGCTATTTAGGAGAACTCTTAGTGGTAAGATAAAATGTTTTGTGAATATGGGCCCTGAGCTGTACTAAGTAAAACACGGAAGTAGTTGTGTAAGCAGTCAGTTTTAGTTTTTAAGATTGTTTTGCAAGCTACCAAGCAGTAGTAGTACAGCTAGTTATATTAGAAATAAAACTAATAAATAAAATAAATAATAATAAATAAAAATTAAATTATATGTGCATATTCATAACCTATAATGATTTAAACAGCTGTCTCTCTCACCTGGGTCAGTGATGCCAACCACCAGTAACTTGCTGAGAACATCAGCCACCACCTGCACAGCAGTTTGACTGACCACGTGTCCATGGCCGCTGATCAGGTGAATGGAGGGGGTGAGTAGACGTGAGCAAGTGCGCGCTGCCTCCATGCGGATCTCCTTGTGCTCGCTGTTCAGAAAGTGGTCAGCACAATGGCGCACAAACTGGGTCAACGAGTGACCTAAAAATGAACCAAACAGTAAAGAAATGTTAAATGTTAAAGTCTAGCTTAAATAGAGCCAATTTCACTCCCCTTTTTCATTTCATTTGTGTAAGTGCTCTATGACAAGAATTAAAGGCTCTCATCAGGACGATTATTAACATGTTTGTATGTTATGCACGAGAAAGTAATTACAGATAAGAGGTATTTTATTCAGAATACACTCGATACTGCTTAAAATGCTGGAGTATTCATTCATCGTGAGCTCATCAAGTTCTGCACACTACTACATCTTTTAATTACAGCTAAAAAGTGCAAACATGATGTAAAAAGTGCAGCGCTTAGCCAGTGAGCTCACGCTAAAGTTACTGACATCTTCAGTGATTACATATTTTTATATTGTGGAATAAGAGCCAGGCTTGAACAAAAATATGCACAATGTTGACCCAGCAAAAAGAGGACTGGACACCCCTGCCCTTGACAATCTAAATTAGGGGTTTTCAACCTGTGGGGCGGAGGGGGGCGCCAGGACCTGCAAAGGGGGGTGCGAGAATCTGACTTGTTCACCCGAGTAATTATGAGGACGGGCTTTCAATGTTTTAGGCATCCACTAGGGGGCAATCTGATTAAGGCCGCAGCTAATTGTCAGGCAGCTGTTAGCAGAGTTGGTGCGATCGAGTGAAGTAGTCTGGCATTCAAAATAAAATGGACCGATGGCTTTTTAAAATTACTAACAGTGAAACGTCTAAAAAAAAAAAAAAAAAGGGGAGTGCCCGTCTGAAGCATTGCAACTTCAAACTGATGGCTTTGTGAATCAGCATTTTCTGTATATACTTACATCAAAAGCAAGTATCGCTCAGGCTTATTGACAGTGGAGGATGATTTACGGTTGGCCATGTCAGGAATTTAACCATGGATTGGCATGTTGTGCTCTCAGAAACAGGCTCAGCCATCACATTACATTAGGTAAGCTGGTTATACATTTATGTTTAAATGTAATTAATGCTACAAACTCGATACGCAGCAAATAATATGTAAATGATGTTCGCATATGCATTACGCCGGAGGGGAGGGGGGGCGCGAATGAAATTAGACAAACTTGGGGGGGGGGGGGGGGGCGCATATCCTAAAAGGTTGAAAACCCCTGATCTAAATGATCTAAAGTGTCTTGTACCTTCAAATTCAAAGCTGCCAAGAGTACGCAGTGCCAGGGTGATGCTGCCCACGTCACTAGCCTCTGGGATATTGGTCAGGCTGGGTGATGCCAGCTGGTACGCCAGGCCCTTTGGCATACCTGGGTGACGCAGAGGCTTATGCATGAGCACAAGTGAAAGCATTTTTAGCAGGCCATCCTGAATATCCTTCTTTAGCTGTGGGATCTGCCTGCTCAGGTCATACAGCACTGCGGTCAGAGCAGGGCTGGGAAGAACAGGGAAAGACAATTACAAGACGACAGAAAAAATCATGTCTGAATCTTCTGGCATGTACAATGCTAGTAAAAGTTTTGTGCACAATCGACAGTACTTAAGTTTCTCATGATGTTAAAAAACCTTTTATTCTGAAAGCTTATTGTTAAATGTTTCAAACTAGTTTTGGAAACTAATATTTATTGTGCATACATATCTGTTTCTACTATGCCTCTTGTCTATTTAAACATACCTGTAACAATGCATTACTGAGTAGTGAATATGATCTAAAAATAATATCTGACAGAGGACAATATCAATATCTGGACAAAGGACAATATCTGTCCTCTATCCCCAAGGCCAGCATGTGCTACTAGAGCTGCACGATTCTGGATAAATTGAGAATCACAATCACAAAATCTCAAATAGAGATCACAATTCTCCCACAATTTTAAACTAAATCAAAATAATGTGAGACAAAATATTAATTGCTGCAGTCTATTTAAATGTGTTTAATTAATTTGAATACATTATTAAACATTTTAATATATAATATATGTATTTAAAATATTATATATTTAATACACCAATTTTTAATATATAAAATTATGAAAAAGTGGTTTGACTGAATGACTCATAAACAATTGTTTGGATGAATCAGTGTTTTAGAATGAAGCTCTTGACTTTAGGACAAATATATTTTTTAACAGTTACTTGTTGCCACATGATGGCAAAACAATGCAACCTACACAAATGTTTTTTGAAGTGCCAATTACTTTCAAAAGATGCTGTGATCTATTTTAATCACTAAAAGACTGTTTGACTCTTAGTGTCAGTGGCAGTGTGATCCCAGATTTGAATGTTCCGCCAAGATTTTTTTAAAGGTTTAATAAACATTGTCATTTACAATGAGATTTACAAATGAGATTGTGTGGGTGTTTGAATCACGATCTTGATCTTTTAACGATTAATCGGGCAAGTCTACGTGCTACCACTTTTTTAGGGCAAACTCAGGGCAGCAGAGAGAAAATTGTGCAAATTAAAAAGTTTCATCAGACCTGAGTATGTACCAGTCTTTGTTTTCAACTTTCTTTGCTAAAGTACATCCTGCCAGATCTTCATATTTTCACAACAAGATCAACACCGCTTCAGACACATGCAATCTCGTCAAAACATTCAATTCAAGCTTTATCAGCTTCACCATCTACCATCTAACTAGGTTTATCAACAATTATCTCATCTAGTTCAGTCAGAAATCTCTGTCAGAGTAATTTTTTAAGACCAACTGATATTAAAGGGGTCCTATTATGCTTTTTCACTTTTTGAATTTTAGTCAGTGTGTGGTGTGTATGTTTGGGCATAAAAACATCTACAAAGTTACAAATCTAAAAGTCTAAAAGGGAGATATTTAGTTTTTTAACTACAACGAACGGCTCCTTTGGACTGAAGCATTTGTTTTCCGGATGCTATGATGTCACAACGCAGTCCACTAGATTATCATTAAAATATTTCAAAATATTTGAATTAAAGGCTCTCATCAGGCCGATTATTAACATGTATGTTTTGCACGAGAATGTAATCGCAGATCAGAGGTATTTTAGTCAGAATACACTCAATACTGCTTAAAATATTCAAAATACGGCTTAAAATATAAAATTTTTTTTGCTGGGCCATACTGGAGCCGTGCCATTGACGTATGCGGTATAGAGGGTCAAAACACATGCGGAGCCGCGGCTGATGTAAACACAAGCATTGACTAAAGTGATGATCATTGGTTGCCGTGTCAGAGCCGCGCCGTAGACGTGTGTAGTAAGAGATTTATTCATTATACAGTGTAGATAGCTTCACTAGCGTTATGCTGGAGCTGTTTGCGGGCATGTCAATAATTAAATAAATTAGCACAATAATGATAATATAAAGTAACGGCGTTCTCGCAGGCTGAAGATAGGACCAACATTACTTTAGTGTATTATTTACTCACCCTCCATGCATCCTAGGTGTATATGACTTTCTTCTTACAGACGAATACAATCAGAGTTATATTAAAAATAATCCTGGCACTACCAAGCTTTACAACAGCATAGACTGAACGGCATAGACAAGTCGATCCATAAAAAAAAGTGCCTCACATGGCTCCGGAGGGGTCAGTAAAAGCTTCCTTTAGCAATCCGATGTGTTTTTGTAAGAAATTATACAGATTTAAAACTTAAGAATCACTTTAATCTAACTTGCACAATTGTCTAAGCTGTTCGCCAATCGCAGCGCAGTGGGACTGATAACTTTCCTACTTCCACTCACTCTTATAGAAAAAGCATATCCTATAGAAAAGCATTAAAAACTGCTAGATCAGATTATTTTTCATCTTTCTTAGAAGAAAACAAACATAACCCTAGGTATTTATTCAATACAGTGGCTAAATTAACGAAGAATAAAGCACCAACAGGCGATGAATTTTCCCAACAGCACAGCAGTAATGACTTCATGAACTATTTTACTACCAAGATAGATACTATTAGAGAACAAATTGTAACTATGCAGCCATCCGCTATAGTATCACATCAGATATGCTATAAATCTCCTGAGGAACAATTCCATGCATTTTCAACTATAGGAGAAGAAGAGTTGTACAAACTTATTAAATCATCTAAACCGACAACATGTATGTTAGACCCTATTCCATCTAAGCTACTAAAAGAGGTGCTTCCAGAAGTCATAGATCCTCTTCTGAATATTATTAATTCGTCACTATCGTTATGATATGTCCCCAAAACTTTCAAACTGGCTGTTATTAAGCCTGTAATTAAAAAAACTCAACTTGATCCCAATGAATTAAACAATTACAGACCAATTTCAAATCTCACTTTTCTGTCAAAGATACTAGAAAAGGTAGTGTCCTCACAATTGTGTTCTTTCTTAGAGAAAAATGGTATCTGTGAGGATTTCCAGTCAGGTTTTAGACCGTATCATAGTACTGAGACTGCTCTTATTAGAGTTACAAATGATCTTCTCCTGTCATCCGATCGTGGATGCATCTCTCTATTAGTACTACTGGATCTTAGTGCTGCGTTTGATACTATTGACCACAATATTCTTTTAAATAGACTTGAAAATTATGTTGGCATTAGTGGTAGTGCACTGGCTTGGTTCGAATCATTCTTATCTGACCGGCATCAATTCGTAGCAGTGAATGACGAGGTATCATATCAATCACAAGTGCAGTATGGAGTACCTCAAGGCTCAGTACTAGGGCCATTAATTTTTACACTTTATATGTTACCCTTGGGAGATATCATCAGGAAACATGGTGTTAGCTTTCACTGTTATGCTGATTATACGCAGCTCTATATTTCTTCACGGCCCGGACGAAACATACCAATTTGTAAAAATAACAGAATGCATAGTTGAAATAAAAAATTGGATGGCAAGAAATTCTGAAAAAACAGAGGTGTTAATTATTGGACCTAAAACCTCCGCATGTAATAACCTAAAACACAGTCTAATACTCAATGACTGCTCTGTCAATTCGTCGTCATCAGTCAGGAACCTAGGTGTGTGCTATTCGATAGCAATCTTTCCTTCGAAAGCCACATTTCTAGCATTTGCAAAACCGCATTTTTTCATCTAAAAAATATCTCGAAATTACGACCTATGCTCACGATGTCAAATGCAGAAACGTTAATCCATGCGTTCATGACCTCAAGGATAGATTATTGTAATGCTTTATTGGGTGGTTGTTCTGCACGCTTAATAAACAAACTCCAGCTGGTCCAAAATGCAGCAGCTAGAGTTCTTACTAGAACCAGAAAGTATGACCATATTAGCCCGGTTCTGTCAACACTGCACTGGCTCCCTATTAAACATTGTGTAGATTTTAAAATCTTGCAAATTACTTATAAAGCCCTGAATGGTTTAGCTCCTCAGTACTTGAGCGAGCTCTTATCATATTATAGTCCCTCACGTCCGCTGCGTTCTCAAAATTCTGGCAATTTGATAGGACCTAGAATATCAAAATCAACTGCGGGCGGCAGATCTTTTTTTCACATTTAGTGCCAAACTCTGGAACAATCTACACTGTTCGGGAGGCAGACACACTCTGTCAGTTTAAATCTAGATTAAAGACCCATCTCTTTAACCTGGCCTACACTTAATACATTTCATAATCCAAATCCGTTAAAGGATTGTTAGGCTGCATTATTTAGGTCAATCGGAACCAGGGACACTTCCTATAACATCTGATGTACTCGTTGCATCAGAAGAAGAATGGCATCTACGCTAATATTAGTATCTTTCCTTCTTATTCCGAGGTCACCGCAGCCACCTGTACCCAGATCAGACGTCACCGCAGTCTCCCGGATCTAGTCCGTGCCCATCAGCATCCAGAGATATCCTCTACAGCCCTGAATGTCAGCAGAGACCACATCAACTAGATGAGCCCCAGAGACAGATCATCAGTAAAGACCTCATCACCTAGACAAGTGGCAACTTGGAACTCTTGCATCTACATTAATATTAGTCTGTTTGTTTCTTATTCCCAGGTCACCATAGCCACCAGATCCAGTCCGTATCCAGATCAGATGGTCACTGCAGTCCCCCGGATCCAGTCCAAACCAAGAGCAGATGGTGGATCAACACCTACAGCCGAATGTCAGCGGATACCGTGTCAACTAGATGAGCCCCAGAGACAGATCATCAAGAAAGAACTCCTACCCTAAACGGCCACCGGCACAAGGCAATGGGAACCAGATGAGTCCTCCCCAATTTGACTTTGTTGCAATATGGAACTCTTGCATTATTATTGACATTTTACTTTATTATTTTAATACTGTAAGGTTGCTTTGACACAACTTGTATTGTAAAAAGCACTGTATAAATAATCTTGACTTGACTCTTACAAGTCTACATCCCCTCCAAAAACTTCAGCAATCATCATCTGTAAATGAGCGACACCTCATCACTTTCCAGCTGAAAACTCATCTCTTTGAATAACATTTGACTGCAAAAAAATAAAAACTCTCACTTCCTAAATCTCTCCCATCTTTAGGTTGTGCTAATCTGAACGATGTCTGAAACTTGTATTGCAAGCACTTCCTGTGTCTATTTGCCTCCTTATGATGAATCGCTTGTTGTATTCCTCAACTGTAAGTTGCTTTAGTAAATAAATGTAAATGTAAACATACATAAAGCACTAGCCACAATCAGTTTGACTTGTACTGTACCTGAGACCAACAGCTAGCATGGGCTCAAGAAGTTCTTTGACATCTTGTTGAATGCTAGGCCCCATAGCTCTGGACAGCATACTGATACAAGTGAATACGGTAGCATCCACCTGCATGGTCTTCTGCCTCCTAATAGATGGCAAAAAATGAAAAAATGAAAAGAAAGAAAGAACATATAAGTTTTCATGTTTAGTAAAACAGTAGCAATAAGTAGTACACTTTAGTTTTAAAATCTGAATGGATGAGCCATAGAGGATGGATACCCGAGCCGAGCCCGACGGTACCCGACGGAACCCGACGGGCCGGGCCGGGTTCGGACAGATATTTAGAAAGGATGCTCGGGTTCGGGTCGGGCTCGGTTACATCAGCGCGATAGTGCGCCTGTGTTATAACAGCGCTTTTTGCCCCGTGTGCACTGATGCGCTCATCTGTTGACATTTCCGAACGCCTTCCTACAGTTGCTTAATAAAAGCGGGCTTTCCACACAAAAAACTGCACGTGTCATTAGTATGAGAAAAAAAAAAGATTTTAACTGTGTCGGGCTGGGATCGGGCTCGGACATAAATATCTTAATGCCTGTCGGGTTCGGGTCGGGCTCGGTTACTGCTCTGTCGGACGCGGGCCGGGCTCGGACAGAAAAATGCGGCCCGATCCGCACTCTAATGAGCCAGGTTTAAAGACATGACAAATGTAAACAAATTTCTTATATTCATCTTGGATCACGCTGCTTGGCACTGACAGGCAAATGAATTTTTATTACTAAAAGTTGACAAAATTATCTGATTTTATACATGTTCAAATGTACAGTCTTTCTTTTCTAGGAAATTACTACATGCTCTCTAATATGAGACTTTCCCTCATCCTCAAAATTATAAATAACCTACTATAACAAACAATGAGAGCAAATTGGCAAATAATACTAAATAACAAATCAAAGTGTTGGAATGTCATGTACCAACTATTGTATTTAATCTTTATTAGATCCTGACTGTTGACTGTTAAAATTATTATAATTTACTGAACATAATAACATTATTCATACTGTTGCAGTAGTTTTTAAACAGTCAATAAATGTGGGTTGTCTGCTTAACCATGATAAAAATAAAACACTGAATAGCATGCTCTCTTGTGACTTACTGCTTAATTTTTTGTAGGACTGTAGACAGTGTTTGCATCTGAACTGTGCACTAACAAAAGTTTTTAGTGTTTGGGAGAGAGATGGGGGGGCATCTAACAAAAGTTTTTACATTACTCAACATTGCAAACACAGGTATGCTGATCGGGTCAGTCGCACATGATGCTCCTAAATATTTTTTTTTACAGTCGCACATACAAATTTTAGTCGCAAATGCGAGTGAAATGGTCACACTGTAGAGCCCTGTGGCTGTAAACTAAATACTGTGTGCGGCATCCGGAAGTACAGGCTGCAAAATGCCTGCGCAGCGTTACGCATAGTGCTAATCATGATAATTATCGTTAACGAATTATCGCCCAGCCCTAGTTGCAGGTTCTTACTTGTGTGCAAAGTCTTTAGGTGGCAGTGCAGCTTTGATGATCTCCAGGATCTTGCTGAGATAGGGCTGAATTTCGGCCCTTACAGCAACCACCAGCAACCCCAATGCTTGAAATGCTGCCGTCCGCTCTTTCTCTTTTTTCAGGCAGCCCAGCAGGTGCCCCATAGTGTCCTGTAAATACTGATCTGAGGGCCGAAGAAAAATGTCTAATGTATAGTCAATCAAATATAGCAAAAAATGATGCCAAACAAAAAAAATAAATATCCTTAATATGCATATGCAAAACTTAAGTTGTAATTAAAAATATCTGAATGTCAATGTACTGGAAACAAAAATAATTACTTAAAAAGTCCAAAATAATTTTCAAGGTAAGATTGGGAGATGATCCAAGTAAGTTTACCAGTGAAAATATGAGGCTGGAAGGCAGCAAGTCGGGGAAGTAGGTTTAGGATAGTCATCTGAATGAGTGGATTCTTACTAGTCCTGTATTTCAGCACCCAACGGCACACCTGATACAACAGCAAAGAAATAAGTTAGATCCTTGGATGCTGTGGGAAATGTCAACTTCCCTAATCACAGATGCAGTTTTAAGAAATGTCTTAAATTATAACTGATACTACCATCTGATACACTATAGATTAGTTATTTAGACAACATGGTTCATTCCTGAACCATATATTAGCTAAAATGTGAAAAATCTAAACAAATTTGAAAACTTTTTATCAGGAGAATCTTTAGACAGATGCCAAATGCTAAGTTAACTTGACATCACCCTAAGAAGGGTTCAGAAAAATTCTGAAAATCAATATGACGTTTTGTTATGCAAAACTCTACCTTGATTCTTGTTTAGGTTACAAGATCATTTTGTAATTCAAAAACTGTAATTTAAGGGAAATCAAGGCAATTTCAAAATCGGTTTGCAGCTGACAAGCTTAAATTGAGTACTAATATTGAATTTACTCTTTTTTTTAATTCTAAACTTAATTAATGTAGAATTCTAAACTTAATTAATGTAGAAATTACATTTGTTTTTCTGTATTATTTACTTCACCACAAAATCATTTTTATCAGTGTGAGTGATTTTTCTTTGTGTTTTGTTTTATTAGCTTACTATCAACTAAAAATGACAATTCTTTCATCATTTACTCACTCTTGAGTTTAAGCATAAAACATGTTGAACATAAAACTTATTTTGAATAATGTGGGTAACCAAACCAAACCGAAGTTGCTGGTCCCCAGTTACTTCCATAGTATTTTATATATATTTCCCCACTACCAAATTTTCATAATTTTCAAAATATTTTCTTTCGTATTCAGCACAAGAAAAAAATTTATAGGGATTTGGGACAACTTGTGAGTGACTACATTTTTGGGTGAACTGTCCCTTTAATGACAATCGGCAGCATGTTTAGTTCTGTCGCTTTATGAGCTGTGCATATCTATTATACAGGCTCGCATCTGTTTTTCTCTTGGTTACTTTCACTTCTCTTTTTAATTTCACTTTAGACATAACCAACTGTGTTTTTATGTAATCCTCGTGTGTTTTTGACAGTATTAGGGAATCAGACGCCAAAGATAGCTTAGTCCAGTCATCAGGTGCTGTTTGACAGGCTTTTAGCATGCACTTTTTACACACTCATGAAGCACATGCCAGAATGTTATTTTACCGGCAAGGCTTTGAAGCACATGCATATTTTTGTGATTGCAAATAAGTGCAGTGTCCCGTGAGCAGTGTTGGGGAAAGTTACTTTTAAAAGTAATTCAATACAGTATTGAGTTACTCTCTAAAAAAAGTAACTAATTACTTACCTAAACTAGTTACTTTTTATAGAAGGTAATGTGTTACGTTTCTTTCGCATTACTTTTTTAATCTGGGCAGGGCTTGCTTGTTTGTTTTTAATCTAAAAAGTTCTATTTTTGGCAAAAGCCTCAGGCTTAAAGAAAAGTAAATTCATGTTTGTACAGTAGACTGCAGTAAATGTTAACTCTTCAGCAATAATCAAAAAGGAAAACAAATGTTAGATTATCTTGAGTAATTTTTACTTATTAGTATGGATAAATTGGATCATCGAAGGTCGGCAGCAAAGACATTGGTTAATAAAATGGGATTAAATAAAAAAGGATATTTGTATTATTTAACATATTTAATTTTGCAAATTTGCATTGAATTTCACTGTTTTTGGTGGAAAGTAATGAATTACATTTACTCGCATTACTGTAATGGAGTAGGTTTTTTGTGTACTTCTACTTTTTAAAGTAACTCTTAAATTTAGTAATTTTACTTTTACTTAAGTATGTTTTGAATTAAGTATTATACGTAATTAGGGATGGGTACCGAAACCCGGTACTTTATCGGTCCCGGTGCCAAATTTTAAAAGACCGAAGTATCGATAAGCTCTGACGTTAACGGTCCTGCTTTCGGTATTGGAGAAATAAAAAAAAAAATGTCCTATTTATTATTGCTAAATAAACATTACCTAGCATATTTTACCTGACCAGCCTTTTGTAATTTGCGATAATATTCGTTATTCGCCTGCACTGCTGATCTCACACACGAAATGTAGTCCGTTCCGCAGTACACAGAGCTCGCGCGCACACAACACGAGAGAGCTCGCGCTTATGAAGTGACAATGGCGGAGAGCGCCGAACGATCCAAAGTATGGTTACACTTCATCCGTGTGAACACGGACAATGCTCGTTGCAACAAGTGCAACAAGATTTTTGGTTGTAAAGGCGGAAACACAAGCAATTTATCAAAACATCTAGCCAAAGTGCATTATGTGTGCAGAAATGCAAAGTTTTCGACTGCCTAGCTTCTACTTCATCATCCGTCTCCTCAGGTACGCATGCTATGTTATAATAATGTCATAAACATCACATAAGGTCTCTCTAAATCAGTATTATAATGTTACTAATTTAATAAACACACATGCAGATACATATAGCCTACATATAGGCTAAATATTTAGAATATTTTTTATGCAGTAGCCTAAATAAATATTAAACATTAAAAAACCCTTATATTACTGCTTTTACGTATAGATAAATAATAATAAAAAATAATAAATAATAAACTATGCTAAGAAATTATAGAGCAGAGCTTACCTAAAAAATAATTTGTAGTTAAAGCATTGTATATTAATTTACAAGAAAATTGTGTTTATTTGTTTTACAATCATTGGTGTTGTTTGTGTAACAGATATTTGCTCAAACATTGGTGTTTGCTAAGCTACAGATAATTATTTTACATTTTAAAAATAAAGTGTTGTTATTTCTGTTCTCAATTAGTTTCAGTTTTTTAATTAAAAACAACAAAACGTACCGATAAGAGCACCGTTAAAGTACCGAATCGATAAGTGGTATCGATAGAAGTAGTAATACCGTTAAAACCGTAACGATACCCATCCCTATATGTAACTACATTTTAAATCTTATCCGTTACTGAGTAAAAATAAATTTAAATTAAATTAAATTAAAAAACTGTGCGTGGAGGGGATCGCACACCGGAAACTATCTGACAATGGCACAGTTTTTTCCTAAATACTTGAATGTCCCTGACCCATTTTGACTTAGTTTTGCACTACTATTGTAGTGTTTAACAAAAGGATGCTCTACTGAATCCACAGTTTATGCCACCTTCAGTGGTTGTGATGTTTTATGGGATCATTTGCACTAAAATGACTATTTCCCTAAATGTTTTATATGGTTATTTATTTATTTATTGTATTTTATTTATTTGTTTTTATTGCACTTTAATTTGTAAAGTTGTTTCCTCAATTAAAAACAACCAGGTTGAGATTTATATTTCCTTGTCTTTTTTGAACTACACTAGGAACCCCCACCCACCCCTGCTGTTCAAAAAAATAATTACTCAGTAAAATTTTTACTTTTAAGTTACTTTTTACTTTTACTTGAGTAGATTTTTGACCATTAATTTTACTCGTAATTAAGTAAAATTTCATTGAAGTAACAGTACTTTTACTTGAGTAGCATATTTTATTACTCTTTCCACCTCTGCTTGTTACCCCCCGTTCCCCCTAACACTGCCTGTGAGTGAATGTAAGGTATGTTGTGTTGTACAGTATATTGAGACAAAGACACACTGTAGTGCGATACATATCGCACACCCCTATATGAGAGAACTATTTTCTCTTCAATAGTAAATGCAATTACTGATCACCTGGTCAAAACGCTCCTCCATCAGTTCTCTGCAGTACCGGCTCTCCACCAGTGTGCTTTTAGAGGGAACAGGTGCAGCTCCAAAACTTAGGAAGCCCTGTGGTGTGCTATATCCCAGCAGCCCCAGCAGAGCATTGGACTGCTGTGGCTGCACTGACTGAAAGCTGGTGAACGGCGTGATATGGCGAGGTTTAGTGCTGAAACCCATCAACTCCTTGCAGTACTTATCATGAACCATCTGTTGCTGTGTAATCTCTTCCATTTCCTCTCTCATACGCTGCAGGAATGAAAGAACCGGAAAAAAAAAATTAAATAATGAATAAAAGCATTGAAGCAATGAGTGATGTCATATTTGATTTAAAGATCAAACAAAGTGAAAGAAACAAAAACAAACAATGCAAACAATCAACTGAAAGGAAAAACAAACAAAAAATAAATAAACAGGCAACAGATAACCAGCATAAGAAATAAAACATCAAACAAATGAACGATAAATAACAAGCAGAAATAGCAAAAAAACAAAAGAGCAAAACAACAAAGGAAACAAACAAAGAACAAGCAAAACCTCACAAACCATGTGTCACGCTGCTTGTAACATGAGCAATGTTTTACCTCTCCCTCCATGCTGCTAATTCGCACCAGCTCATTGAGAATCAGTAGAGCTCCATGGACACGGTCATCCTTATTCATGCCTTTCTCTTTAGCTAGAGTCTCATCAAAACCCTTCTCAGCTTCCTCAAATGTTTGCTGTTTATGACAACGAAATATATGGAATGTGTGAGTGCCCATACCTATAATACACACACATTTAGAGACATTAAAAGGTGTTTTAATTCTGACCTTGTACCACTGTGGTTTCTGCATCTCTTTGGTCTCTCTCTGGGTGGTGAGGATCAGACAGGCCCTGAGTGCAGATACTGCACCCTCACGGATCGCCTGTTTGGAGTCCCACACAGCATAGAAAATGTTATCAAAGAACGGCTGCACCTGCTGGAAGAAGAACGTGGGTGCACTAACAGCGAGCTCTCGCAAAACCAGCACCTGAAACAAAAACACAGTGGCAAGTGGGTTTAGTTCACATTAGCCAGAAAAGAGCAAAGAGACAACATGGACTTAAAGGATTACTTCATTTTCAGAACAAAAATTTATCCAAAAAAATTATCCAAGATGTTCATGTCTTTTTTAATTTAGCCATAAGGAAAATAGTTTTTTGAGGAAATCATTTCAGGATTTTTCTCTATATAATAGATATGTATGGTGCCCCCAAGTTTGAACTTCCAAAATGCAGTTTAAATGCATGGCTCTAAATGATCCCTGCTGAGAAAGAAGGGTCTTATCTAGCCAAACAATGGTTATTTTTTAAACAAATTGACAATTTATGTACTTTTTAACCTCAAATGCTCATCTTGTTTCATCTCTTGCGATGCACATGCATAGTCCGTGTAATCCGGTTCAAAACAGTTAGGGTATGTTAAAAAACTCCCATCTCATTTTCTTCCCCAACTTCAAAATCGTCCTACATCGCTGCAGACGTACCGACTAAGTGTTTACAAAGTGAACATACAAAGAAGATCAAACGCCCTTTACAAAAAAAGGTAAAATAGCATTGTAGGGCGATTTTGAAGTTGAAGACGAAAACGAGATGGGAGTTTTTTTGACATACCCTAACTGTATTGACCCAGATTACAGAGACTACGCATGCACATCGCAGAGACGCGACAAGGCGAGCATTTGAGGTTAAAAAGTATATAAATTGTCAATTTGTTTGGAAAATAACTGATCGGTTTGCTAGATAAGACTCTTTTTCCTCGGCTGGAATGAAAGTTGAAAGCTGTGTTTAAAACGAAATTTTGGAAATTCAAACTCGGGGGCACCATACATATCCATTATATGGAGAGAAATCCTGAAATGTTTTACTGAAAAAACACAATTTCTTTACGACTGAAGAAAGAAAGACATGAAAATCTTGGATGAAAAGGGGGTGAGTACATTATCTGTAAATTTTTGTTCTAGAAGTGAACTAATCCTTTAAGAAAGCTAAAAGCCACCAATAATGTAGAGTCATGTGTAAGACAGTCTGATGTAAGACTTATATCGCAACATATTAGTGGCATTGTAGGGATAGTTGACCTGAAAATGAAACTTCTGCCATGATTTATTTACCCTGTAATTGTTCCGAACCTGTATGAATTTCCTTCTTTTGTTTAAGAATGTTGGTAACCAAACAGTTGCCTGAAGCCACTAACTGAAAAAAAATACTATGGAAGTCAACGGGAAACCAGCAAATGCTTGGTTTCCAAGATTCTTCTAAATATCTACCTGTAAAAAAGCAATTCATACTGGTTTGGAAGAACAGTGTGAGTAAATCATGATGAAAGTTTCATTCTGGAACTATCACTTTAAAAGAATCCTACACCAAGGAAAAATATTTTTTTTACCAGATGGCTTCAAACAGTTTGCTTGAAATTAAATCATGACAATATACTATACAGTCAAGAATTTCTACGCACCGCTGCATGTCGTCTGCCCTCATTCCTGTCTGCTCCCAGCCATTCTAGAGCTCTCTTCACCTCAAACTCCACATACTCTGCAGTGAAGGTGTCTCCCGCCATGGACAGGTGACCCATGGCCTTAGATGCCATCTCCATGACCACTGAGTCACTGGAGGGAAGCAGGTTGCGGAGGTAGTTGGCAAAACGGCTGATACGGGTGGCATTTCCTCCTTCCACACCAATCAAACTCACTGGGGAAACAGCCATTACACAATTAGTAAAAAAAAAAAAAAAAAAAAAAAAACAATCCAAACAAAGCAATACACGCTGCAAAAAATGCTTTTCTTACTTAGATTTTTTGTCTTGTTTCCAGACAAAATATCTAAAAAATTTTAAATAATGAAGGATTTTCTAGACGAATATAAATTATTTTCTTGTTTTCAGAAAAAAACAAGTCAAAATTAAGTGAGTTTTTGCTTAGAACAAGCAAAAAAATCTGCCAATGGAGTAAGCAGGTAAGCAAAAAAAAAATCTTATTTCAAACAGAAACAAGATTATTTTTCTTACCCCACTGGCAGATTATTTTGCTTGATTCAAGCAAAAACACACTTAATTTTGACTTTTCTGAAAAAACAAGACACTAATTTTTACGTGTCTAGACTTTTTAGATATTTTGGCTGAAAACAAGACAAAAAATCTGAGTAAGAAAAGCATGTGCATTGGTCATATTCAATGGGAAATTATATTTATATCTGGCAGAATAGAAACATATGGCCATATTAACTCCACCCATTAAAAATAACAATATAAAGAAGACAGCAATGTCATTGGGTTCATACTCACCTATGGCAAGGATACCGCCTTTTTTCTCATTCACATCTGAGCTGGAAACCAACTCAAATATGTGGTGGTTCAGCTCATCATAAAAAGTGGTGGCTTCATCTTGGCTCAGCTTTAGTCAGAAGCAAAAACATTGTACACTAAACATGACACTCCTGATAAAGCTTAATGATGTTAATACTTCAAAGATCACAGTACTACAGTTTACCTCTCTTAGTTCTGTGGTGACATAGTGCTGGAGGTCTTTGGCAGCTTTGGCACGTGTGTCTTCATTTCGACTCTTAAGGCCACTCACAAACTGCTGCAGAACTGTAGCAGTGCCAGACATGCTGGCATCTGGGACGCAGCTACCTGTAGATGTGCCTGGATTTCAAACACCCTGCCATATGAGAAACAACTGTGTTAGGACATTTTTACCATGCAGTGCAGTTTGAGACTATACTTCAGAAATTAATAAACTGATTACATTTAGTATCCCTTTATAAAAATTACATTTGCATATTTAATCAGACAATGCCTTAATTCAATGAAAAGTTGTGAGTTTTCTGTTATTCTGTTTTGAATCTTTTATAATCTTTTATCTGCACAACTTACGCACAAAATATCTCTTTTGCACAATCTCATGTACAAAATATCTTTTTCTGTTTAATTTCATGTACAAATATCTTTTTGTAAAACTTCATGTACAGTACTTATGTAAAGTGTTCGTATTCTCAGTTTTTGCATACGTAGTCAACTATTTATTGTAGTTATATTTATAGTATGTGTATAGTCAGATGGTTAACTGTTGTATAGGTCTGTAATTGCTTTTCTTATACTTGTACTGTTTTTCATGTTTATGTTAGGTTTAACCAGTATGTAGCACCGTGGTCCTGCGAGACACGACATTTCGTTCCACTATATGTGACCCTGGACCACAAAACCAGTCTTAAGTCGCTGGGGTATATTTGTAGCAATAGCCAAAAATACATTGTATGGGTCAAAATTATTGATTTTTCTTTTATGCCAAAAATCATTAGGAAATTAAGTAAAGATCATGTTCCATGAAGATTTTTTGAAAAATTCCTACTGTAAACATATCAAAATGTAATTTTTGATTAGTAATATGCATTGTTAAGAACCTAATTTGGACAACTTTAAAGGTGATTTTCTCAGTATTTTGATTTTTTTGCACCCTCAGATTCCTGATTTTCAAATAGATGTATCTCGGCCAATTATTGTCCTATCCTAACAAACCATATATCAATAGAAAGCTTATTTATTGAGCTTTCATATGATGTATACATCTCAGTTTTGTAAAATTTAACCTTATGACTGGTTTTGTGGTCCAGGATCACATATGTTCAAACATGTAGCAGAATGACAATAAAGCTCGACTTGACTTGAATCAAGCATCTAAATACCCACCTCAATTTATTTGAAAGACACTGTCAATTCAACAAATTACACTTTGTCATTATTGGAAGGAGTGAATAAATTGTTCACACTGTAACAAAGGTCATTCAGTCAGTTAAAAGTGTATAGCTGCATAATATACGCTAAATGCTACAGTAAAAGTGATCAGCTCAAATCTTCACTACCAACTACATCGCACCATTCCCAATAAATGGATAAAAACACAAATGAAGGAGCTTACAATTATTAGTGATCCAGATCCCAAAGTTAAATGTCTTATTCTAGTATTTGACCTACAATCTTACAGCTCACCGCTCAGATATTGTAACCACAGCTGTAAGTTATATACCACGCAATTTTAAAGAACGCTCAGCAGTTCCCAACTCTGATTAAAATAAGAGAAAAGCATGTAGATCACAGTTATTTGTCAGATTACAGGAAGAACACAATAACAGCCCGTATAGCGGATGAATCGATAGATAGGTTAGTTAGCCAAAGGGGCTACCTACAACTACCATCGGGTCATTTAAGCCAGTGCCTGTGAACTGCTCATGCAATATTAAAACAGAACATTTAAATGGTTACATGTATTTAAAAATGCAGTATCTAGAAATTCAGTATTTACTTGTGTCAAGGGTTTTCCACTAGATGTAATGCACTCGTGAAACTCCAAACACAGAGGGCGGGAACAACATATGAATGACGTCCCGTCCGCCAATAGACAATAACGCGGAAATGCTTGACTGTACAGTTTAACCAATCATTCTCTCAGACGGAAGCGTCTCAAGCAGGAAAGAATCATAGGGTGAATTCTAATTCACAGACGAGCACTACGTACTAAAACTTTCGTATAACATTGGTAATGGAATAGAAATGCGATAATATAGTAAGCCAGTGGGCTTAGTGTTTGAATCATGAAGGCTGCGTTCCAAACCGCATACTTACCTACTATATAGTAGGAAAAAAGCAGTAGGCGAGCAAATAAGTAAGTTTGAATCTGCAGTAATCATAAAAAAGTACTGTAGTACAAAATTAGTAGGCGAGTGCACTGAGTGCATTCTCGAGAGATCCGTACGAACGTATACTTTGGGTTCTAATATATCTTGTTTTTATTATGCAATTACATATAATACAAATATATACATCTCATAACAGTAGTAGAAAAAAATAGGGTATACAGAGAGAGAGAGAGAGAGAGAGAGTGCATGTACATGGGTAAAAAAAGATTTATAAAGCAAAGTGACACAGTGCTTCATAGGTCTTTTTAGCTTTTCTGTTTCTAATATTTTTTCAAAGTAGTACCATATTGTTTAATTTCTTTAAGTCAGAATTGTGTGACATAAACTCGTAGTTGCGAGTTATAAAGTTAGAATTGCATGATATAAACTTGTAATTGTGAGTTATGAAGTCTGAATTTACTAATTCTGAGAAACTAAGTCAGAATTGTGTGATATAAACTCGTAATAGCGAGTTATAAAGTTAGAATTGCATGATATAAATACGTAATTGTGAGTTATAAAGTGCAAATTTACTAATTCTGAGAAATTAAGTCAGAATTGTGTGATATAAACTCATTGTGAGTTATAAAATCTGAATTTACTAATTCTGAGAAGTTAAGACAGAATTGTGCGACATAAACTCGCAATTGCGAGTTAAGTTAGAATTACATGATATAAACTCGTAATTGTGAAAGTCCGAATTTACTAATTCTGAGAAATTAAGTCAGAATTGTGTGATAAAAACTCGTAATTGTGAGTTACTAAGTTAGAATTGCATAATGTAAACTCGTAATTCTGAGTTATATAGTCCGAATTTCTTAATTCTGAGAAATTAAGTCAGAATTGTGCATTATAAACTCGTAATTGTGAGTTACTAAGTTAGAATTGCATGATATAAACATAATTTTGAATTATAAAGTCCAATTCTCTAATTCTGAGAAATTGAGTCAGAATTGTGTGCTATAAACTCTTAATTGTAAATTATAAAGTTAGATTTGCATGATATAATCTCGTAATTGTGAGTTATAAAGTCCGAATTCCATAATTCTGAGAAATTAAGTCAGAATTGTGTGATATAAACTCACAAATGCAAGTTATTAAGTTAGAATTGCATGATATAAACTCATAATTGTGAGTTATTAAGTCCGAAATCCGAATTTACTAATTTTGAGAAATTAAGTCAGAATTCTGTGATATAAACTCATCGTGAGTTATAAAGTCTGAATTAGAGGTCGACCGATATGGGTTTTTCTATAGCCGATGCCGATGTTTAGAGGTCAGGGTCAGCCGATGGCCGATATGTGCTGCCGATTTTTCTGGCCGATTTTTAGGGCCGATATCTTGAAGTTCTTACCTTTATTTGCATGCTAAAATGTCACACTAATAATAAGTGGATGCACATCATTTCTAAACTTAACATCATGAACAATGAACACAAGGAACCGTCTTTCAGATCTTGATTTTGTGCACTGCACAGTATTATTATAAAAGATTTAACCAAAGTTAACCAAACAAATCGAACTGACCAAGTATTAAAGGTCCCACTTTACATTAGGTGACCTTAACAACTATGTACTTACATTTAAATTAATAATTTGGTACAGTGTACTTATTGTGTACATACATGTTTTTACATTGTATTTATATATTTTTAAAAACCTATATGTAATTACATTTGTAATTATTTTCTGTAATTACCACTGTTGAACCAACCCTTACACCCTAACCCACCCTGAAACCTACTCATACCACCAAACCTGTCCCTAACCTTACCCATATCCCACCTTAATAGAAGCAAAAGTGTTTTGCAATGCAATATGACCACATTACAGTTTTTTTTAATTGGTTTGGTACTATTTTCATAAGTAAAGTGTGCATTTTCAAATCTCTTAGTACAAAACTTTAAACTGATCACATTTGTAACACCACTAGTCATTCTTTCAAATCTGATGTCATGATTTCATTGTATTTGGACATATTTTCATTCCACTTAATCATTGTTTCAGAACACAAGATCATTGTGATATATATTGAGAACATTTGCTTTAATCACCCAAACAAAACAGTAAGTTCTTTTTTCAGCTTAGTACTTTTACCAATCATTTCATTCAGGAGGAAATAATACAAGGTAAGTGTTTCAAATTGTCCTTGGTGCCGAATGAGGGTAACTGAACT
>NC_133375.1:8977289-9114588 GCF_049309525.1 Garra rufa
ATTTTAAGTACTTTATGTAATGTTTATTCATGATAAACTTGTGAATGCTGTCTACATTGCGCACAGACATCATTAGCATATACAGCATCGCCTATATAATTATTTAATATTGTATTAATTTCTACAGAGATGATAATCATATCTATAGGAAGCTTTAAATTATTACTTAACGAAATAAAACAAATTGAAAACAAAAACTCGTTTATGTAATCCGTAAAGATAAATTTCTCTCTCAAGGCGTCCAAAAAGGTATTGTACTCGAGGAGCGGATATAATATTCTTGATACTTCAAACTTCCATGTTCTGTTCTATAAATTTTGAGAATTAAAAAAATCAGGCTCTCATGAAATCTTTGAAATCAATCTTTGTATGGCTAGTTTATTCAGTTATTCAGTATTGTTGTGTTTCCCCTGTTTTATTCGTTTAATATTCAGAAACAAGTGCCTTTTTTTTTTCAAAACATTTTTTAAAAGAAAGAATTCAACCCTCCAAAATTTTGTTTGCCTATGTCACAATATGAGATAAATCCAGCCCTGTAAATGATGCTGATTTTTGTTGCCAAATTGGTTTGGAAGCGTTGTTGAATAAACAAGTAACGTTAAACTGAACTTTTATGCCTGTATGACTGACAATTTTATTGACCACTGAGAAAGCATTGATTTGGTAAGATGATGGTTCATACCATGTAGAAAAATTACATTTTGAAAAATAGCTTAGATGTAGTAAACTACTTTTGCCGTGTTGCTGCTGTAGCTTAGCTTAGCTAAGGAATGGGAAACCACTACAACACTGTTATACGTCATCATACGTTGTCGCTAGTTCTTAATGTTACATCAGAGGACATGCGCCGATGTTTATCACACATTTCAAGATGTTGAAAAAAATGTTGTAGCGTTGCAAAAAGTACAAATGTACGGTGTACGCACCGTTCATTCACATGTACACATATGGCCGTAAGCAAAACAAACAATGCGTTATCACATGCACGGCAAATTGCAAATCTGTGGTGTAGTGGTGCCTTGAGAAGTGGGTAAATGCTTCATTTGTGTACAGCAAATTGCTGGAGTTCGAAAATCAGGAGTTAGGCAAAAAAGTGTGAAAGAGTTAAATTTTTGGAGTTTATTCTTTAACTTTCACAACAGTTTGTGTTACGGGATACTCCCTGGCTGTGTTGTATTTCGGAGTTCATTCATTGGTGTTCAGGGGCACGTTTTAACAATAACGTTACATCAGGAGCGCGCCATGACACGAGCCTGGTTCTGCCACACGATCGACTGATGAAGTTGTCTACTTCGTCATGAGGTAGGTAAAAAACTAACTCCAAAATGTTCTTTATCTTCTGACAGACAGCTGATTATAGCTGTTACGTTAGTGTACTGACGCCAATAACCGCGGCGAACTTTGTGTTGAATGAATCTCCGATGCAAAACATGGCTGTTTTGAGCGGACTTTTTTTCGATGTGAACAAGCTAATATTAGCTTACGTCTTTCTGTTCACCTTATTTTTTTGTAAACGAGTGTTTTGCTGTCAAATTTAAGTTGCGACTCGCTCAAGAAACATTCTGTTAAGCTTCCATAATGTCATGCCGACGAGACGAGGTAATATCTAGCAATGTCAGTAAACTGAAGTGTCTAAGTCTAACTTTACCCTGGCTAAAAACGATCATAGTTTAGCCATGAACGTGTAAAGTAATGCCTGCAATGTTTTGAGTCGTAACGGCTAACGTTACAAATGTTTTAGTAGTGACTCGTGACCTATGAGAGTTCGTGGCTTTCATATTAAACATTTTGCATTTTCAATCACACTAACAGGTTGTTTTAAATTACATGTTTTCTCTTCATTGTCAGGATGTTGACAGAAGTGCTGGATGGAGGGAAGTAGTAGTAAAACTGGACGAAATTTGTTTCTCAGATTTTCTCAATTCAGGTGAGTTATGTGTTTAGTAATCAGTTAATAAAGAGTAAGTGACTGTAATTTTATGATTTATTTTGTAAATAACATGTTGTTGATGTTATTGTGTAGTCCAGCAGAAGTTTTTGAGATAAAACAACACTGAAAAAAGATGACCAGGGCTCAGCTGATGTACTACATGTTTTCTTGCTTTTTGGATGTCAAAGGACTGGTAAGTATTAAATAATACTTCAAAATGTTATTGAAAAAAATATATATTTTTACATTTGTCTGAACGATTATCTTTTCTTAAAAAAAAAAAACAATTTCTTTGTGACTGAAGAAAGAAAAGAAAGACATGAACCTCTTGGATGACAAGCGGGTGAGTAAATTATCTGTATTTTTTTGTTCTGGAAGTGGACTCTTCCTTTAATGCCTATTGTTTATAAAGGGATGTTTATCTTGTGTTTCGGTCATGCCAAAGTATTGATGACCATCATCTGGCCACTAAAGAAAACCCTCAGCCATATCATCTTTCCTCAGGGACATCAAAAGCACAGGTTTCCACCTTTTACATCGTCTTGGACTGAGAAGTTTCGCCTTGTCAGTCATGTGAAACCTTGGGTATTGTTGAAGAGCTGTTCAAGTAAAGTAAAGTATCATGATGCTCTGTCCAGCCTGTACATATTTTTTTTTAAAGACAAATGTATATAATAATGATATAGGTAGAACTGAAGTCAAAGAACTGAGAGCAAGGCAGTTGAACAAGCAGTATTCTTATTTAAGCAAAATGTTAAGTTCTGTCCTCTGTGCTCCATCCTTCAGCTTTCAGTTTTGTTTTTATTCAGGCGCCTCAAACTAATTCATGGAATGTATCCTGGTATCACTGTGGAGTTGTTTCTTGTTACTTCATCTGATGTATATCTACCTCTGGTTACACAATACTACTGCACTATTTTATAATTATTCAGGTTTGATTTTATATAATGCAATGATGTGTTTTTGACTATGCTGTATACAATTTTACTAAACATTTCTTGTTGGCACTGCAGACATGTATTAAATGTAAATGTTTTGCTGTTAGATTTTACAGTATTTTATGACAGCAGTTAATTTCAAAGTGTTTACATGCATGGAATTTCAAAATCCAATCTATGTATTTCCTGAAATAAAAGCAGCTAGTTGAGAGTATGGCTTTCAGTGTAGTCATTTCCACATAAAACATATTGTGTTTACCCTAAGAAGTGTTTTTAACACTGGTTAAAGAGTTTAAATTATAATTAACTAAATTTTAGAGTTAAAATTACTCTCCAAATGATTAATATTTTAACTCCAGAAAGTGTTAAAATCTAACTCTGAGAAAGTGTTAAATTCTACTCCATTGAATTTCCTTTTGAACTTTCAATTTGAGCGCATTGGTTTACTGGATCCTTGGACTGAAATGTTTACAGGGGTTCACTGGTTTAAGAAATTTCAGATGGTAAAAATCTGCTTCTTTTTAATTGTAAGGTATTTTTTTTTTTTTCATTATTATGTACTGATTTAAATGACTGGGGTGTGGGAAATTCCCTCGCCACATGGCCTTCCATGTTTCTAACTTGCAGTCAAGTGTATATGACATAAAAATATATTTTGTAATATCAATCAGTGCAAACAGTGCTATCTGCTAGCAAACTTTAGCGATTTTTTGCAAACGTTTATTTACAGAACAACACCATAAACACAAACACAAGATTAAAGGTAATATACATATAATGAAAAATTGTCATAAATATCCTTATTAATGGCAAAAATTACCTATATTTATAAGTCTGCTTGCTCGAGTGAGCAGGCATGTTGGAAAATGGAAATTTCTCTTAGCCCTTCGTTTGAAATGAGGTCCCGAAAATTCTTTGTTTGGAGGCCTATCTGGCCCTTCCCCTTCCCCCTACCCTTCCAACCTAACGAGAAATGAGACACCCCTAGCACTTCACCCCCCCCCGGAGCCAAGCCAGCTCTTCTCACCTTTATTCATAGGTTGGGGGGAAGGTGAAAGGTGAAATGGCAAGTTTAAAAGTGACACGAACGACCCTCATTAACAATTGTGAGGTTAGATGTTTGAAAGGTTGTGAAAAAAATGGAGGCACCAGTGCAATCACTTTTTTTGTGTGAAAATAAATAAATAATTTCTTCATTTTTGCTTATAAAGGTATAGGAGTAATACATCATTCTGACCTGTAACGGGTCCATTTTTATTTTAGTGCACTCACAATAGCCTATAAACAACTCATGCGTTTATAAAATAAAGGAAAACAGAAGATGCGCTTTCTGCCGTCTGTTCTTGAACATCGCTTCACAATGAACAAAAGCTTTAAATTACCACTTTAAAACGAAATAATTCAAATCGAAAATAGAAACGTTCATTATGTAATCTGTAGGCCTAAAGATTTAAAGATATTTCTATATAAAGGCACGTCCAATTTAGAAATGGCGAGAAATTTTTCTATTTATCTCCATTATTGATGAATGTCTAAAATATAAAAGTAAGGAAAAGCCTAAAACAGGGCTGATTATATTTATTTTATAATTCTATTAAAATTATAATGTTATAGAATATACTATAAAATAATTATAATTACAAATTATACTGGCATAGAGTATATGTAAAACTTTAATAATTGTAGCTGCTTATATTTTCAGATTTTATGTTTCTCTGTTCTATATATCTTAAAATTTAGAGGATTTGCTGCAACGCAATTTTGTCCGATATGCAAATTATTTATTAGCCTATTAGTATTTTAATCCATAAAGCAAATGCTTTAAAAACACCTTTAAAAAATACTATTTTTGCATCCAGATGCTTTTAAAGAACTTTTCAATATACATGTTATCTTATATCTTAAATGAACTTGTATCTTAAATGTAAACCATGATTTCGTTGTATTCCCTGTGTAACGAATCTCTTACTTATAGCTACATTTTAGGTGCGTCTGAGCTTTGTTGTTTATGATTTTTTTAAAAATCAAGAGTTGCGCGCACTCAACAAAACTGACAAGACTCATTTGAACGCTTCTGATAGACATTGCATTCCTAACCCAACAGAATCGTGTGTGGTTCGTTATAACACTGTAAAAACGCCTAAAAAGAATTACGGTGCAGATTATCTGATCTTAATGTAATGCCGCAATTTACATTTTCTATTCATTTTCATTTTATTGTCAACAGACGTAATATATTGATTTTGTTTGGGCAGGGGAATATGTCCAATTTAGTGGCATTTTTTGGCCCCAGGTCAAGCCTTCCCCAGCCTTACACACGCTCCGCCTATGATACTAACTATATATATACCCTTAGAATATATAGCCTATATATACCCACTTAGAATAATTTTCTTCCCGACCCGACACGCTAAATTTAATTCTCATTTCCAGAATCTCACATTTAACCATTTGGAAACAATGTCGAGTATAAAACTTTTTTCGCAGTACATCCATTATATTTCCATGTTCCACTTTTAAGACGTATTACAGCCCTGCATTTTAGTCCGTCAAAGATCAAATGCGGGCTAAAATTATATTTTAGACATTCAGTGGTGATTTAAAAAAAAATTGCAGCGCTGGAGGAACCACGAGACCAGGCTACCATGACGGTCCTGTTAGCAGCATTGAGCGCACGTTCAGCACAGCTTGGAAGGGTTCCTTGTTTAAAGCTTACCACAAAACACTGGCAAAAGTAAATACCATGACTGTCTAATAGTAAGGAGATATTTTAATTATTTATTTAGAAACTACTGTTTTCTGAGTCAGTGATGATGCAGTTAACAGTCCTCATATCCTCGTTGGACGCGCGCCTTTAGAGAGAAATGCATCTCTATGGACTAGCTACATAATAAAAACAGTTTTTGTTTTCTATTTGTTTTTTTCGTTAAGTAGTAATTTAAGTCTTTCTACATATTTATTTATCATGTCTGACAAAAAAATAACGGTTAAATATTTTCCACTGAAAAAAAAATGTAACTGATCGAGCTTGAGCCTTCATGTCCTAAAAATGTGTTTTGCTCTCTCCGCACAAACGATTGGATATGCACCTAATAGCGCATATTTATATCTATTATTATTTATTTCTTTTATTTTACATCTATGGATTTTAGTTTAGCCAATTCGTGATTTGAGAAGGCAAATTGAAAGAGTAGGTCAACTCACTGTCTGCCGCTTGGTCTTTAAGAAACAAAAAGCTTACGTTTAACGAACAAAAATGCTCCAATTTTTTTTTCTAAATTAACTTAATAAAAAGGAAACGAAATTATAAATACTTTGCCGTTACATACAGAATGAATTACCGATTATGGCGCCAGATATTGAAACAACAGACATAAATACTGTCCAAATAGCCCTCTTTGTGCAGGGCTTGGCCACAGAATGTTGTTCCTTGCGCCACCTGGTGGATATTATATGAAGCGCAACAACGTTTTAAAAAAACCTAAAAAAGCCCCTGCAGGCCGCCGCGTGGCGACGCGTGCTGAATTGCAGGCTGCCGCGTGAAAAAAGACGCATTTTTAATGGCCAGATCTGTAACTTCAAAAATCATGCAAAACACTTCTAACACCTTCAGATATGTTTCTCTGTGTTGCAAAATAGGTTTTTTTCATGCACAGACTGATATTTTAAAGTGGGACCAAGATTCAGCTTGCATTGCTGGAACCAAGTTTGTTTTGCGCTGAAACGCTGTTTTCTGACATTTCAGGCTCTAACTTCAAAAATCATGCAAAACACTTCTAACACCTTCAGATATGTTTCTCTGTGTTGCAAAATAGGTTTTATTCATGCACAGACTGATATTTTAAAGTGGGACCAAGATTCAGCTTGCATTGCTGGAAACAAGTTTGTTCTGCGCTGAAACGCTGTTTTCTGACATTTCAGGCTCTAACTTCAAAAATCATGCAAAACACTTCTAACACCTTCAGATATGTTTCTCTGTGTTGCAAAATAGGTTTTATTCATGCACAGACTGATATTTTAAAGTGGGACCAAGATTCAGCTTGCATTGCTGGAAACAAGTTTGTTCTGCGCTGAAACGCTGTTTTCTGACATTTCAGGCTCTAACTTCAAAAATCATGCAAAACACTTCTAACACCTTCAGATATGTTTCTCTGTGTTGCAAAATAGGTTTTATTCATGCACAGACTGCAATATTAAAGTGGGACAGAGATTCAGCTTGCATTGCTTGAAACAAGTTTGTTCAGCACTGAAACGCTGTTTCCTGACATTTCAGGCTCTAACTTCAAAAATCATGCAAAACACTTCTAACACCTTCAGATATGTTTCTCTGTGTTGCAAAATAGGTTTTATTCATGCACAGACTGATATTTTAAAGTGGGACCAAGATTCAGCTTGCATTGCTGGAACCAAGTTTGTTCTGCGCTGAAACGCTGTTTTCTGACACTTCAGGCTCTAACTTCAAAAATCATGCAAAACACTTCTAACACCTTCAGATATGTTTCTCTGTGTTGCAAAATAGGTTTTTTTCATGCACAGACTGATATTTTAAAGTGGGACCAAGATTCAGCTTGCATTGCTGGAACCAAGTTTGTTTTGCGCTGAAACGCTGTTTTCTGACATTTCAGGCTCTAACTTCAAAAATCATGCAAAACACTTCTAACACCTTCAGATATGTTTCTCTGTGTTGCAAAATAGGTTTTATTCATGCACAGACTGATATTTTATAGTGGGACCAAGATTCAGCTTGCATTGCAGGAACCAAGTTTGTTCTGCGCTGAAACGCTGTTTTCTGACATTTCAGGCTCTAACTTCAAAAATCATGCAAAACACTTCTAACACCTTCAGATATGTTTCTCTGTGTTGCAAAATAGGTTTTATTCATGCACAGACTGCAATATTAAAGTGGGACAGAGATTCAGCTTGCATTGCTTGAAACAAGTTTGTTCTGCACTGAAACGCTGTTTCCTGACATTTCAGGCTCTAACTTCAAAAATCATGCAAAACACTTCTAACACCTTCAGATATGTTTCTCTGTGTTGCAAAACAGGTTTTATTCATGCACAGACTGCAATATTAAAGTGGGACAGAGATTCAGCTTGCATTGCTTGAAACAAGTTTGTTCTGCACTGAAACGCTGTTTCCTGACATTTCAGGCTCTAACTTCAAAAATCATGCAAAACACTTCTAACACCTTCAGATATGTTTCTCTGTGTTGCAAAACAGGTTTTATTCATGCACAGACTGCAATATTAAAGTGGGACAGAGATTCAGCTTGCATTACTTGAAACAAGTTTGTTCTGCACTGAAACGCTGTTTCCTGACATTTCAGGCTCTAACTTCAAAAATCATGCAAAACACTTCTAACACCTTCAGATATGTTTCTCTGTGTTGCAAAATAGGTTTTATTCATGCACAGACTGCAATATTAAAGTGGGACAGAGATTCAGCTTGCATTGCTTGAAACAAGTTTGTTCTGCACTGAAATGCTGTTTCCTGACATTTCAGGCTCTAACTTCAAAAATCATGCAAAACACTAACACCTTCAGATATGTTTCTCTGTGTTGCAAAATAGGTTTTTTTCATGCACAGACTGATATTTTAAAGTGGGACCAAGATTCAGCTTGCATTGCTGGAACCAAGTTTGTTTTGCGCTGAAACGCTGTTTTCTGACATTTCAGGCTCTAACTTCAAAAATCATGCAAAACACTTCTAACACCTTCAGATATGTTTCTCTGTGTTGCAAAATAGGTTTTATTCATGCACAGACTGATATTTTAAAGTGGGACCAAGATTCAGCTTGCATTGCTGGAAACAAGTTTGTTCTGCGCTGAAACGCTGTTTTCTGACATTTCAGGCTCTAACTTCAAAAATCATGCAAAACACTTCTAACACCTTCAGATATGTTTCTCTGTGTTGCAAAATAGGTTTTATTCATGCACAGACTGATATTTTAAAGTGGGACCAAGATTCAGCTTGCATTGCTGGAAACAAGTTTGTTCTGCGCTGAAACGCTGTTTTCTGACATTTCAGGCTCTAACTTCAAAAATCATGCAAAACACTTCTAACACCTTCAGATATGTTTCTCTGTGTTGCAAAATAGGTTTTATTCATGCACAGACTGCAATATTAAAGTGGGACAGAGATTCAGCTTGCATTGCTTGAAACAAGTTTGTTCAGCACTGAAACGCTGTTTCCTGACATTTCAGGCTCTAACTTCAAAAATCATGCAAAACACTTCTAACACCTTCAGATATGTTTCTCTGTGTTGCAAAATAGGTTTTATTCATGCACAGACTGATATTTTAAAGTGGGACCAAGATTCAGCTTGCATTGCTGGAACCAAGTTTGTTCTGCGCTGAAACGCTGTTTTCTGACACTTCAGGCTCTAACTTCAAAAATCATGCAAAACACTTCTAACACCTTCAGATATGTTTCTCTGTGTTGCAAAATAGGTTTTTTTCATGCACAGACTGATATTTTAAAGTGGGACCAAGATTCAGCTTGCATTGCTGGAACCAAGTTTGTTTTGCGCTGAAACGCTGTTTTCTGACATTTCAGGCTCTAACTTCAAAAATCATGCAAAACACTTCTAACACCTTCAGATATGTTTCTCTGTGTTGCAAAATAGGTTTTATTCATGCACAGACTGATATTTTATAGTGGGACCAAGATTCAGCTTGCATTGCAGGAACCAAGTTTGTTCTGCGCTGAAACGCTGTTTTCTGACATTTCAGGCTCTAACTTCAAAAATCATGCAAAACACTTCTAACACCTTCAGATATGTTTCTCTGTGTTGCAAAATAGGTTTTATTCATGCACAGACTGCAATATTAAAGTGGGACAGAGATTCAGCTTGCATTGCTTGAAACAAGTTTGTTCTGCACTGAAACGCTGTTTCCTGACATTTCAGGCTCTAACTTCAAAAATCATGCAAAACACTTCTAACACCTTCAGATATGTTTCTCTGTGTTGCAAAACAGGTTTTATTCATGCACAGACTGCAATATTAAAGTGGGACAGAGATTCAGCTTGCATTGCTTGAAACAAGTTTGTTCTGCACTGAAACGCTGTTTCCTGACATTTCAGGCTCTAACTTCAAAAATCATGCAAAACACTTCTAACACCTTCAGATATGTTTCTCTGTGTTGCAAAACAGGTTTTATTCATGCACAGACTGCAATATTAAAGTGGGACAGAGATTCAGCTTGCATTACTTGAAACAAGTTTGTTCTGCACTGAAACGCTGTTTCCTGACATTTCAGGCTCTAACTTCAAAAATCATGCAAAACACTTCTAACACCTTCAGATATGTTTCTCTGTGTTGCAAAATAGGTTTTATTCATGCACAGACTGCAATATTAAAGTGGGACAGAGATTCAGCTTGCATTGCTTGAAACAAGTTTGTTCTGCACTGAAATGCTGTTTCCTGACATTTCAGGCTCTAACTTCAAAAATCATGCAAAACACTAACACCTTCAGATATGTTTCTCTGTGTTGCAAAATAGGTTTTATTCATGCACAGACTGATATTTTAAAATGGGACCAAGATTCAGCTTGCATTGCTGGAACCAAGTTTGTTCTGCACTGAAACGCTGTTTTCTGACACTTCAGGCTCTAACTTCAAAAATCATGCAAAACACTTCTAACACCTTCAGATATGTTTCTCTGTGTTGCAAAATAGGTTTTATTCATGCACAGACTGGTATTTTAAAGTGGGACCAAAATTCAGCTTGCATTGCTGGAAACAAGTTTGTTCTGCGCTGAAACGCTGTTTTCTGACATTTCAGGCTCTAACTTCAAAAATCATGCAAAACACTTCTAACACCTTCAGATATGTTTCTCTGTGTTGCAAAATAGGTTTTATTCATGCACAGACTGATATTTTAAAGTGGGACCAAGATTCAGCTTGCATTGCTGGAACCAAGTTTGTTCTGCGCTGAAACGCTGTTTTCTGACATTTCAGGCTCTAACTTCAAAAATCATGCAAAACACTTCTAACACCTTCAGATATGTTTCTCTGTGTTGCAAAATAGGTTTTTTCATGCACAGACTGATATTTTAAAGTGGGACCAAGATTCAGCTTGCATTGCTGGAACCAAGTTTGTTTTGCGCTGAATCGCTGTTTTCTGACATTTCAGGCTCTAACTTCAAAAATCATGCAAAACACTTCTAACACCTTCAGATATGTTTCTCTGTGTTGCAAAATAGGTTTTATTCATGCACAGACTGATATATTTTAAAGTGGGACCAAGATTCAGCTTGCATTGCTGGAAACAAGTTTGTTCTGCGCTGAAACGCTGTTTTCTGACATTTCAGGCTCTAACTTCAAAAATCATGCAAAACACTAACACCTTCAGATATGTTTCTCTGTGTTGCAAAATAGGTTTTATTCATGCACAGACTGATATTTTAAAGTGGGACCAAGATTCAGCTTGCATTGCTGGAAACAAGTTTGTTCTGCGCTGAAACGCTGTTTTCTGACATTTCAGGCTCTAACTTCAAAAATCATGCAAAACACTTCTAACACCTTCAGATATGTTTCTCTGTGTTGCAAAATAGGTTTTATTCATGCACAGACTGCAATATTAAAGTGGGACAGAGATTCAGCTTGCATTGCTTGAAACAAGTTTGTTCAGCACTGAAACGCTGTTTCCTGACATTTCAGGCTCTAACTTCAAAAATCATGCAAAACACTTCTAACACCTTCAGATATGTTTCTCTGTGTTGCAAAATAGGTTTTATTCATGCACAGACTGATATTTTAAAGTGGGACCAAGATTCAGCTTGCATTGCTGGAAACAAGTTTGTTCTGCGCTGAAACGCTGTTTTCTGACATTTCAGGCTCTAACTTCAAAAATCATGCAAAACACTTCTAACACCTTCAGATATGTTTCTCTGTGTTGCAAAATAGGTTTTATTCATGCACAGACTGATATTTTAAAGTGGGACCAAGATTCAGCTTGCATTGCTGGAACCAAGTTTGTTCTGCGCTGAAACGCTGTTTTCTGACACTTCAGGCTCTAACTTCAAAAGTCATGCAAAACACTTCTAACACCTTCAGATATGTTTCTCTGTGTTGCAAAATAGGTTTTATTCATGCACAGACTGCAATATTAAAGTGGGACAGAGATTCAGCTTGCATTGCTTGAAACAAGTTTGTTCTGCTCTGAAACGCTGTTTTATGACATTTCAGGCTCTAACTTCAAAAATCATGCAAAACACTTCTAACACCTTCAGATATGTTTCTCTGTGTTGCAAAATAGGTTTTATTCATGCACAGACTGATATTTTAAAGTGGGACCAAGATTCAGCTTGCATTGCTGGAACCAAATTTGTTCTGCGCTGAAACGCTGTTTTCTGACACTTCAGGCTCTAACTTCAAAAATCATGCAAAACACTTCTAACACCTTCAGATATGTTTCTCTGTGTTGCAAAATAGGTTTTATTCATGCACAGACTGCAATATTAAAGTGGGACAGAGATTCAGCTTGCATTGCTGGAAACAAGTTTGTTCTGCGCTGAAACGCTGTTTTCTGACATTTCAGGCTCTAACTTCAAAAATCATGCAAAACACTTCTAACACCTTCAGATATGTTTCTCTGTGTTGCAAAATAGGTTTTATTCATGCACAGACTGATATTTTAAAGTGGGACCAAGATTCAGCTTGCATTGCTGGAACCAAATTTGTTCTGCGCTGAAACGCTGTTTTCTGACACTTCAGGCTCTAACTTCAAAAATCATGCAAAACACTTCTAACACCTTCAGACATGTTTCTCTGTGTTGCAAAATAGGTTTTATTCATGCACAGACTGCAATATTAAAGTGGGACAGAGATTCAGCTTGCATTGCTTAAAACAAGTTTGTTCTTCACTGAAACGCTGTTTTCTGACATTTCAGGCTCTAACTTCAAAAATCATGCAAAACACTTCTAACACCTTCAGACATGTTTCTCTGTGTTGCAAAATAGGTTTTATTCATGCACAGACTGCAATATTAAAGTGGGACAGAGATTCAGCTTGCATTGCTTAAAACAAGTTTGTTCTTCACTGAAACGCTGTTTTCTGACATTTCAGGCTCTAACTTCAAAAATCATGCAAAACACTTCTAACACCTTCAGATATGTTTCTCTGTGTTGCAAAATAGGTTTTATTCATGCACAGACTGCAATATTAAAGTGGGACAGAGATTCAGCTTGCATTGCTTGAAACAAGTTTGTTCTGCACTGAAACGCTGTTTCCTGACATTTCAGGCTCTAACTTCAAAAATCATGCAAAACACTTCTAACACCTTCAGATATGTTTCTCTGTGTTGCAAAATAGGTTTTATTCATGCACAGACTGATATTTTAAAGTGGGACCAAGATTCAGCTTGCATTGCTGGAACCAAGTTTGTTTTGCGCTGAAACGCTGTTTTCTGACATTTCAGGCTCTAACTTCAAAAATCATGCAAAACACTTCTAACACCTTCAGATATGTTTCTCTGTGTTGCAAAATAGGTTTTATTCATGCACAGACTGATATATTTTAAAGTGGGACCAAGATTCAGCTTGCATTGCTGGAAACAAGTTTGTTCTGCGCTGAAACGCTGTTTTCTGACATTTCAGGCTCTAACTTCAAAAATCATGCAAAACACTTCTAACACCTTCAGATATGTTTCTCTGTGTTGCAAAATAGGTTTTATTCATGCACAGACTGCAATATTAAAGTGGGACAGAGATTCAGCTTGCATTGCTTGAAACAAGTTTGTTCAGCACTGAAACGCTGTTTCCTGACATTTCAGGCTCTAACTTCAAAAATCATGCAAAACACTTCTAACACCTTCAGATATGTTTCTCTGTGTTGCAAAATAGGTTTTATTCATGCACAGACTGATATTTTAAAGTGGGACCAAGATTCAGCTTGCATTGCTGGAAACAAGTTTGTTCTGCGCTGAAACGCTGTTTTCTGACATTTCAGGCTCTAACTTCAAAAATCATGCAAAACACTTCTAACACCTTCAGATATGTTTCTCTGTGTTGCAAAATAGGTTTTATTCATGCACAGACTGATATTTTAAAGTGGGACCAAGATTCAGCTTGCATTGCTGGAACCAAGTTTGTTCTGCGCTGAAACGCTGTTTTCTGACACTTCAGGCTCTAACTTCAAAAATCATGCAAAACACTTCTAACACCTTCAGATATGTTTCTCTGTGTTGCAAAATAGGTTTTATTCATGCACAGACTGATATATTTTAAAGTGGGACCAAGATTCAGCTTGCATTGCTGGAAACAAGTTTGTTCTGCGCTGAAACGCTGTTTTCTGACATTTCAGGCTCTAACTTCAAAAATCATGCAAAACACTTCTAACACCTTCAGATATGTTTCTCTGTGTTGCAAAATAGGTTTTATTCATGCACAGACTGCAATATTAAAGTGGGACAGAGATTCAGCTTGCATTGCTTGAAACAAGTTTGTTCAGCACTGAAACGCTGTTTCCTGACATTTCAGGCTCTAACTTCAAAAATCATGCAAAACACTTCTAACACCTTCAGATATGTTTCTCTGTGTTGCAAAATAGGTTTTATTCATGCACAGACTGATATTTTAAAGTGGGACCAAGATTCAGCTTGCATTGCTGGAAACAAGTTTGTTCTGCGCTGAAACGCTGTTTTCTGACATTTCAGGCTCTAACTTCAAAAATCATGCAAAACACTTCTAACACCTTCAGATATGTTTCTCTGTGTTGCAAAATAGGTTTTATTCATGCACAGACTGATATTTTAAAGTGGGACCAAGATTCAGCTTGCATTGCTGGAACCAAATTTGTTCTGCGCTGAAACGCTGTTTTCTGACACTTCAGGCTCTAACTTCAAAAATCATGCAAAACACTTCTAACACCTTCAGATATGTTTCTCTGTGTTGCAAAATAGGTTTTATTCATGCACAGACTGCAATATTAAAGTGGGACAGAGATTCCGCTTGCATTGCTTGAAACAATTTGTTCTGCACTGAAACGCTGTTTTCTGACACTTCAGGCTCTAACTTCAAAAATCATGCAAAACACTTCTAACACCTTCAGATATGTTTCTCTGTGTTGCAAAATAGGTTTTATTCATGCACAGACTGATATTTTATAGTGGGACCAAGATTCAGCTTGCATTGCAGGAACCAAGTTTGTTCTGCGCTGAAACGCTGTTTTCTGACATTTCAGGCTCTAACTTCAAAAATCATGCAAAACACTTCTAACACCTTCAGATATGTTTCTCTGTGTTGCAAAATAGGTTTTATTCATGCACAGACTGCAATATTAAAGTGGGACAGAGATTCCGCTTGCATTGCTTGAAACAATTTGTTCTGCACTGAAACGCTGTTTTCTGACACTTCAGGCTCTAACTTCAAAAATCATGCAAAACACTTCTAACACCTTCAGATATGTTTCTCTGTGTTGCAAAATAGGTTTTATTCATGCACAGACTGCAATATTAAAGTGGGACAGAGATTCAGCTTGCATTACTTGAAACAAGTTTGGGTAACACTTTAGAATAATGGGCCGTTGTTAACAAGTAACTATGCAGGAAGTAATAGGTAGTTCTACATTAACACTTAACTTAATACTATTAACTCATATAGAAGCAAGATTAACTAAGCAGTAGGTAATTGCTAATTTTGGACAAAGGTAGTCCCTTAATAGGTATTTGATAATTACTAAAGAAAAAATTGTCAATGAGAACTACTTGTGAACTGTGACCATTTCATAAAGAATAACTAATTAATTATCACAACAGTAATATTTATAAAATCAACAATTAGGTTCTTTGTGCAAACTAATTTATGAAAACCACCACCATCACCGGTTGAAGTACTGGTTGAAATTGTGACTCTGACCAAAATATGAATGGATGTGTTCTCTGTTCATTTCAAACAAACATATAATTTATTTAATTAGGATGTAATGCCATCAATGATTGGATTCTCATGATTGGATTATTTCACTATTGTGAGCTGTATTTAGTTCAATGTTGTTGTTTTTTTTTTTTTTTTTTTTTTTTTAAGTATTGTGGGGCAGGCTTCTCTTTAGTGTGATAGTAAATATGTTATTTTGCTTCCATAATGAAGACATTAACTGCATTTATTTTGTTAAGCACAAACACAACATTTTCCACATTACAATGTCTGTTAGAATATCAGTATGGTGCTTCAAAGAAATGCATGGCTGTACAGTATGTCATATAAAATATAATAAAAACTGTTTATTGTAAATTACTTGCAAAATCCATCTTAACCCCTCAATAATAACTCAAGTGTTACCTTGTCAGTCCACATGAACTACTACTGTGATCTGGCCCATTATTTTAAAGTGAAAAACATCTTAACCCTTCACTAATAACTCAAGTGTTACCTTGTAAATCCGCATGAACTACTAGTGTGATCTGGCCCATTATTTTAAAGTGAAAAACATGTTAACCCCTCAATAATAACTCAAGTGTTACCTTGTCAGTCCGCATGAACTACTAGTGTGATCTGGCCCATTATTTTAAAGTGAAAAACATGTTAACCCCTCAATAATAACTCAAGTGTTACCTTGTAAGTCCGCATGAACTAATAGTGTGATCTGGCCCATTATTTTAAAGTGAAAAACATGTTAACCCCTCAATAATAACTCAAGTGTTACCTTGTAAGTCCGCATGAACTACTAGTGTGATCTGGCCCATTATTTTAAAGTGAAAAACATGTTAACCCCTCAATAATAACTCAAGTGTTACCTTGTAAGTCCGCATGAACTACTAGTGTGATCTGGCCCATTATTTTAAAGTGAAAAACATCTTAACCCCTCACCAACATGTCTATATGCAACGTGATCTCATGATAATTCGTATGTATTTACATAAAATGTGGTTCTCCAAAACATACAATACTGACGTATTTCCGATGATCCGCGGCGGAGCCGGAGCGACAGAGGACCGAGGCTGTGCCCGCGGGAGGGAGGAGGTCCACAGAGCCGGTGGGACGGCGCGACGAGGCACAGCCGGAGGAGTAGAGTCCAGAGGCGAAGGTGGGGCGACGACTGACCAGGGCGGAGCCGGAGGGATGATGGTGCCCGGTGGAGCTGGTGGATCGACGAGCGACGGCGGAGACGAGGGAGCAGAGAGCCGGGGTGGAGCCGCAGGGTCGGAGGACCGAGGCGGAGTCCAGGACTCTGAGGCTGGAGGCGATGGTGAGGGATCCTCCAGCCATGACACCGATGGAGACTGGCAGACCCGCAGCGAACCCACCGCACAGATGGTGGACTGAGGGTGAGCAAGGGGACAGACAGTCGACAACGGGGATTCAGGAAGGCTGGGCGGAACCAGCGGAGATTCAGGACTAGGCAGAAGAGGGAGGGTGGGTGGGAAGTCCAGGCAGATAGGTATTTCCATGACACAGTCAATTACATCCCCAAAATCTTGTTCCAGCTCACCCTCAGTGATGGTGCAGTGGGCGGGGCTCTCTACCGCCCCTTCTTGCTCGACGCAGCACTCCACCGTCGCAGATGTAGTGGCCGGCTCTCGCACCTGGTCGGATGATATGACCCCATCGGTGCTCCACACTGCTGTCACTCCGGGCTCGGGCTTTCCGTCTACGATGGGCTCATAATCCGTCGGTCGGGGTGGCTGACTGGGCTCTGGGTCTGGAGAGACACTGGCGAGATTCTCCTTGGAACAGGCGGGAAACGAGGATCGGTTTCTCGCCAGTGTCCACTCCACAAACGAGGCAAAATCGGCTCGAGGGCCGTCCTCGGACGACGGCGCTCTGCATGACACGTTAAGACTTGCGTCATAGAACCCACAGAGCGCGTCGTCCGGGTAGCTGGTGTTGTTAGCTACTAGCTGGAACATTGATGTGTAGCCCTCGAGCGGTAATTCCCCCTGCTTCAGCCGGAGGAGGATGATTTCTGGACGGAGGAAGGAATCCATGGGGGAGACACAATGGAAACAAAAAGACTGGGAAAAACGAACGGGAAACAAAACGGAGGAGAACACGCCAAAAAAGAAATTAACTGTATAGGTCGGTCTTTCTGTCACGATGTAGGCAGGAACACACGAACAACGACGTAATAAAAGACAAATATTTAATAAATCCAACGGAATACAAGCAGACACAGGAACAGCAGGGTAAGACATCCATATAACATCAAAGACCGACAAGAGTACAGGGGAAAACACACACCTTAAATACACAGACTGATTACACATCCAGGTGGAGACAATGAAGGAGGAACCAAACACACACTGAACTGCGGGGGAGAATGGGAGAAACCAACATGAAAGTCCGGGGATGTGACACAATCGTTTAACCATTCATGTAATATTAGCTTCGTTTGCCGTGGTGGGACACAAAAGGCGTTTTCTCCAATACAACCATAAAATGCACCGATCACGCATCATAATCATAAAATCAAACAATTTTATTTGTACGCTGTAATCCAGATCTTCAGAATTCATACGATTGCGAGGAACAGACCCAAATTCAAGCCTTTATATGACGATCGTTACATCTCCATCCCGAGCAGCGACTCCAGCAGCAACAGCAATAAACCCCCGCGCTGCAGTGCATCATAAGTTCTTTGAGTGCATTTAACAATTCAAATACAAACGCACCAGGAAACTACAGGCTTTACGGCAGGAAAATTGAACGTTCATTGGCTCTTGCCAGCATTCGCTACAGATTACGACATGCCGTGTTTCTGGTGAGATTTGTTTGAACGATGCGCAGGCGCCATCACGGAGAGGATCAGGATAATATTTTCAGCCATCAGCAACCTAAATCCTACTCTGTACCTCAAAGAAACCTACTGTCTGTATTCCGCCAGAGACGACTGCGGCTGCAAACGCATAGTCATTTGGATTACCTTTTGGTACGGCTGTTGACATTTTTGCAATGAATAAATGATTGCGATTGCACGTTTCCATCTTTCATGTTTTTCTTTATTACTGTACAGAGAGAGTTATGGTTAACGTTAGGTTTAGAGGTAGGAGTGTGATTAGTGACTATAAATTTTTTTTATGCTATATTGTTATCAAAATTAGAATTTTCCTGCATATTTTGGTCAGTTAACGTTACGTTTTATATATTACATTTTAAATCACTTATTAATATAATGAAAAAATGCATATTTACTGTAAAATGGTTTAGGTTTGGGGGTATGTTAAGGGGGCTATCTAAATCGCTTATTAATGAAATGATAAATTTGCATATTTGCTATAAAATTGGTAGGTTTATGTTTGGGGGTATTATGTTTGGGGGACATTTTAAAATTAAAGTAAAATTAAACTCTTACTATAAATTTGGCACAGTAAATATACCTAGCCACAAGCAAGGTAACACTTGAGTTATTAGTGAAGGGTTAAGATGTTTTTCACTTTAAAATAATGGGCCAGATCACACTAGTAGTTCATACAGACTGACAAGGTAACACTTGAGTTATTATTGAGGGGTTAACATGTTTTTCACTTTAAAATAATAGGCCAGAACACACTAATAGTTCATGGGGACTGACAAGGTAACACTTAAGTTATTATTGAGGGGTTAACATGTTTTTCACTTTAAAATAATGGGCCAGATCACACTAGTAGTTCATGCAGACTGACAAGGTAACACTTGAGTTATTATTGAGGGGTTAAGATGGATTTTACAAGTAATTTACAGTAAACTTGCACTGAAGCACTAGTGATATTCAGACATTGTACTGTGAAAAATGTTTTTGTACTTTACAAAATAAATGCAGTTAATGTCTTCATTACGGAAGTAAAAGAACATAATTATTTACTATCACACTAAAGAGAAGCCTGCCCCAGAATACTATTAATACTAATACTAAAAAAAAAAACATTGAACTAAATGCAGCTCATAATAGTGAAATAATCCAATCATGAGCATCAAATCATTGCTGGCATTACATCCTAATTAAAGAAATTATATTATATGTTTGTTTGAAATGAACAGAGAACACATCCAGTCATATTTTGGTAAGAGTCACAATTTCAGCTGGTGATGGTGGTGGTGTTCATAAATTAGTTTGCACAAATAACTTAATTGTTGATTTTATTAATCTTACTGTTGTGATAGTTAATTAGTTATTCTTTATGAATTGGTCACAGTTCACAAGTAGTTCTCAATGACAATTTTTTCTTTAGTAATTATCAAATACCTAATAAGGGACTACCTTTGTCCAAAATTATCACTTACCTACTGCTTAGTTAATCTTGCTTCTATATTAGTTAATAGTATTAAATTAAGTGTTAATGTAGAACTACCTATTACTTCCTGCATAGTTACTTGTTAACAACGGCCCATTATTCTAAAGTGTTACCCAAGTTTGTTCTGCGCTGAAACGCTGTTTTCTGACACTTCAGGCTCTAACTTCAAAAATCATGCAAAACACTTCTAACACCTTCAGATATGTTTCTCTGTGTTGCAAAATAGGTTTTATTCATGCACAGACTGCAATATTAAAGTGGGACAGAGATTCAGCTTGCATTGCTGGAACCAAGTTTGTTCTGCGCTGAAACGCTGTTTCCTGACATTTCAGGCTCTAACTTCAAAAATCATGCAAAACACTTCTAACACCTTCAGATATGTTTCTCTGTGTTGCAAAATAGGTTTTATTCATGCACAGACTGATATTTTAAAGTGGGACCAAGATTCAGCTTGCATTGCTGGAACCAAGTTTGTTCTGCGCTGAAACGCTGTTTTCTGACACTTCAGGCTCTAACTTCAAAAATCATGCAAAACACTTCTAACACCTTCAGATATGTTTCTCTGTGTTGCAAAATAGGTTTTATTCATGCACAGACTGCAATATTAAAGTGGGACAGAGATTCAGCTTGCATTGCTTGAAACAAGTTTGTTCTGCACTGAAACGCTGTTTCCTGACATTTCAGGCTCTAACTTCAAAAATCATGCAAAACACTTCTAACACCTTCAGATATGTTTCTCTGTGTTGCAAAATAGGTTTTATTCATGCACAGACTGCAATATTAAAGTGGGACAGAGATTCAGCTTGCATTGCTTGAAACAAGTTTGTTCTGCACTGAAACGCTGTTTCCTGACATTTCAGGCTCTAACTTCAAAAATCATGCAAAACACTTCTAACACCTTCAGATATGTTTCTCTGTGTTGCAAAATAGGTTTTATTCATGCACAGACTGATATTTTAAAGTGGGACCAAGATTCAGCTTGCATTGCTGGAACCAAGTTTGTTCTGCGCTGAAACGCTGTTTTCTGACATTTCAGGCTCTAACTTCAAAAATCATGCAAAACACTTCTAACACCTTCAGATATGTTTCTCTGTGTTGCAAAATAGGTTTTATTCATGCACAGACTGATATTTTAAAGTGGGACCAAGATTCAGCTTGCATTGCTGGAACCAAGTTTGTTTTGCGCTGAAACGCTGTTTTCTGACATTTCAGGCTCTAACTTCAAAAATCATGCAAAACATTTCTAACACCTTCAGATATGTTTCTCTGTGTTGCAAAATAGGTTTTATTCATGCACAGACTGATATTTTAAAGTGGGACCAAGATTCAGCTTGCATTGCTGGAAACAAGTTTGTTCTGCGCTGAAACGCTGTTTTCTGACATTTCAGGCTCTAACTTCAAAAATCATGCAAAACACTTCTAACACCTTCAGATATGTTTCTCTGTGTTGCAAAATAGGTTTTATTCATGCACATACTGCAATATTAAAGTGGAACAGAGATTCAGCTTGCATTGCTTGAAACAAGTTTGTTCAGCACTGAAACGCTGTTTCCTGACATTTCAGGCTCTAACTTCAAAAATCATGCAAAACACTTCTAACACTATCAGATATGTTTCTCTGTGTTGCAAAATAGGTTTTATTCATGCACAGGCTGCAATATTAAAGTGGGACAGAGATTCAGCTTGCATTGCTTGAAACAAGTTTGTTCTGCACTGAAACGATGTTTTCTGACATTTCAGGCTCTAACTTCAAAAATCATGCAAAACACTTCTAACACCTTCAGATATGTTTCTCTGTGTTGCAAAATAGGTTTTATTCATGCACAGACTGATATTTTAAAGTGGGACCAAGATTCAGCTTGCATTGCTGGAACCAAATTTGTTCTGCGCTGAAACGCTGTTTTCTGACACTTCAGGCTCTAACTTCAAAAATCATGCAAAACACTTCTAACACCTTCAGATATGTTTCTCTGTGTTGCAAAATAGGTTTTATTCATGCACAGACTGCAATATTAAAGTGGGACAGAGATTCAGCTTGCATTGCTTGAAACAATTTGTTCTGCACTGAAACGCTGTTTTCTGACACTTCAGGCTCTAACTTCAAAAATCATGCAAAACACTTCTAACACCTTCAGATATGTTTCTCTGTGTTGCAAAATAGGTTTTATTCATGCACAGACTGATATTTTATAGTGGGACCAAGATTCAGCTTGCATTGCAGGAACCAAGTTTGTTCTGCGCTGAAACGCTGTTTTCTGACATTTCAGGCTCTAACTTCAAAAATCATGCAAAACACTTCTAACACCTTCAGATATGTTTCTCTGTGTTGCAAAATAGGTTTTATTCATGCACAGACTGCAATATTAAAGTGGGACAGAGATTCAGCTTGCATTGCTTGAAACAAGTTTGTTCTGCACTGAAACGCTGTTTCCTGACATTTCAGGCTCTAACTTCAAAAATCATGCAAAACACTTCTAACACCTTCAGATATGTTTCTCTGTGTTGCAAAATAGGTTTTATTCATGCACAGACTGCAATATTAAAGTGGGACAGAGATTCAGCTTGCATTACTTGAAACAAGTTTCTTCTGCGCTGAAACGCTGTTTTCTGACACTTCAGGCTCTAACTTCAAAAATCATGCAAAACAATTCTAACACCTTCAGATATGTTTCTCTGTGTTGCAAAATAGGTTTTATTCATGCACAGACTGCAATATTAAAGTGGGACAGAGATTCAGCTTGCATTGCTGGAACCAAGTTTGTTCTGCGCTGAAACGCTGTTTCCTGACATTTCAGGCTCTAACTTCAAAAATCATGCAAAACACTTCTAACACCTTCAGATATGTTTCTCTGTGTTGCAAAATAGGTTTTATTCATGCACAGACTGATATTTTAAAGTGGGACCAAGATTCAGCTTGCATTGCTGGAACCAAGTTTGTTCTGCGCTGAAACGCTGTTTTCTGACATTTCAGGCTCTAACTTCAAAAATCATGCAAAACACTTCTAACACCTTCAGATATGTTTCTCTGTGTTGCAAAATAGGTTTTATTCATGCACAGACTGATATTTTAAAGTGGGACCAAGATTCAGCTTGCATTGCTGGAACCAAGTTTGTTTTGCGCTGAAACGCTGTTTTCTGACATTTCAGGCTCTATCTTCAAAAATCATGCAAAACATTTCTAACACCTTCAGATATGTTTCTCTGTGTTGCAAAATAGGTTTTATTCATGCACAGACTGATATTTTAAAGTGGGACCAAGATTCAGCTTGCATTGCTGGAAACAAGTTTGTTCTGCGCTGAAACGCTGTTTTCTGACATTTCAGGCTCTAACTTCAAAAATCATGCAAAACACTTCTAACACCTTCAGATATGTTTCTCTGTGTTGCAAAATAGGTTTTATTCATGCACAGACTGATATTTTAAAGTGGGACCAAGATTCAGCTTGCATTGCTGGAACCAAGTTTGTTCTGCGCTGAAACGCTGTTTTCTGACATTTCAGGCTCTAACTTCAAAAATCATGCAAAACACTTCTAACACCTTCAGATATGTTTCTCTGTGTTGCAAAATAGGTTTTATTCATGCACAGACTGATATTTTAAAGTGGGACCAAGATTCAGCTTGCATTGCTGGAACCAAGTTTGTTTTGCGCTGAAACGCTGTTTTCTGACATTTCAGGCTCTAACTTCAAAAATCATGCAAAACATTTCTAACACCTTCAGATATGTTTCTCTGTGTTGCAAAATAGGTTTTATTCATGCACAGACTGATATTTTAAAGTGGGACCAAGATTCAGCTTGCATTGCTGGAAACAAGTTTGTTCTGCGCTGAAACGCTGTTTTCTGACATTTCAGGCTCTAACTTCAAAAATCATGCAAAACACTTCTAACACCTTCAGATATGTTTCTCTGTGTTGCAAAATAGGTTTTATTCATGCAAAGACTGCAATATTAAAGTGGGACAGAGATTCAGCTTGCATTGCTTGAAACAAGTTTGTTCTGCACTGAAACGCTGTTTTCTGACATTTCAGGCTCTAACTTCAAAAATCATGCAAAACACTTCTAACACCTTCAGATATGTTTCTCTGTGTTGCAAAATAGGTTTTATTTATGCACAGACTGATATTTTAAAGTGGGACCAAGATTCAGCTTGCATTGCTGGAACCAAGTTTGTTCTGCGCTGAAACGCTGTTTTCTGACATTTCAGGCTCTAACTTCAAAAATCATGCAAAACACTTCTAACATCTTCAGATATGTTTCTCTGTGTTGCAAAATAGGTTTTATTCATGCACAGACTGATATTTTAAAGTGGGACCAAGATTCAGCTTGCATTGCTGGAAACAAGTTTGTTCTGCGCTGAAACGCTGTTTTCTCACATTTCAGGCTCTAACTTCAAAAATCATGCAAAACACTTCTAACACCTTCAGATATGTTTCTCTGTGTTGCAAAATAGGTTTTATTCATGCACAGACTGCAATATTAAAGTGGGACAGAGATTCAGCTTGCATTGCTTGAAACAAGTTTGTTCTGCACTGAAACGCTGTTTCCTGACATTTCAGGCTCTAACTTCAAAAATCATGCAAAACACTTCTAACACCTTCAGATATGTTTCTCTGTGTTGCAAAATAGGTTTTATTCATGCACAGACTGCAATATTAAAGTGGGACAGATATTCAGCTTGCATTGCTTGAAACAAGTTTGTTCTGCACTGAAACGCTGTTTTCTGACATTTCAGGCTCTAACTTCAAAAATCATGCAAAACACTTCTAACACCTTCAGATATGTTTCTCTGTGTTGCAAAATAGGTTTTATTCATGCACAGACTGATATTTTAAAGTGGGACCAAGATTCAGCTTGCATTGCTGGAACCAAGTTTGTTCTGCGCTGAAACGCTGTTTTCTGACATTTCAGGCTCTAACTTCAAAAATCATGCAAAACACTTCTAACACCTTCAGATATGTTTCTCTGTGTTGCAAAATAGGTTTTATTCATGCACAGACTGATATTTTAAAGTGGGACCAAGATTCAGCTTGCATTGCTGGAACCAAGTTTGTTCTGCGCTGAAACGCTGTTTTCTGACACTTCAGGCTCTAACTTCAAAAATCATGCAAAACACTTCTAACACCTTCAGATATGCTTCTCTGTGTTGCAAAATAGGTTTTATTCATGCACAGACTGATATTTTAAAGTGGGACCAAGATTCAGCTTGCATTGCTGGAACCAAGTTTGTTCTGCACTGAAACGCTGTTTTCTGACATTTCAGGCTCTAACTTCAAAAATCATGCAAAACACTTCTAACACCTTCAGATATGTTTCTCTGTGTTGCAAAATAGGTTTTATTCATGCACAGACTGATATTTTAAAGTGGGACCAAGACTCAGCTTGCATTGCTGGAACCAAGTTTGTTCTGCGCTGAAACGCTGTTTTCTGACATTTCAGGCTCTAACTTCAAAAATCATGCAAAACACTTCTAACACCTTCAGATATGTTTCTCTGTGTTGCAAAATAGGTTTTTTCATGCACAGACTGATATTTTAAAGTGGGACCAAGATTCAGCTTGCATTGCTGGAAACAAGTTTGTTCTGCGCTGAAACGCTGTTTTCTGACATTTCAGGCTCTAACTTCAAAAATCATGCAAAACACTTCTAACACCTTCAGATATGTTTCTCTGTGTTGCAAAATAGGTTTTATTCATGCACAGACTGCAATATTAAAGTGGGACAGAGATTCAGCTTGCATTGCTTGAAACAAGTTTGTTCTGCTCTGAAACGCTGTTTTATGACATTTCAGGCTCTAACTTCAAAAATCATGCAAAACACTTCTAACACCTTCAGATATGTTTCTCTGTGTTGCAAAATAGGTTTTATTCATGCACAGAATGATATTTTAAAGTGGGACCAAGATTCAGCTTGCATTGCTGGAACCAAATTTGTTCTGCGCTGAAACGCTGTTTTCTGACACTTCAGGCTCTAACTTCAAAAATCATGCAAAACACTTCTAACACCTTCAGATATGTTTCTCTGTGTTGCAAAATAGGTTTTATTCATGCACAGACTGCAATATTAAAGTGGGACAGAGATTCCGCTTGCATTGCTTGAAACAATTTGTTCTGCACTGAAACGCTGTTCCCCTTCAGTCGAATCACTTCGACGTTACATGGGATCTCGCCTGAGAGACCGATCATCTCTGAGCCTTATATAAAAAGGCCAATTGCAAATTGGCGAGTGGACGTGCGCGTCGGCCACTCCCCCGTACATACGGGTATATAAGATGGCGGCGCGCATCACTCAAACAGACTTTCGCTTTCAGAGCCTTCATGCTCAAGCCTTTTGCTTCTCCTAGAAAAGAAGAAGAAGAACTTCACGTTCCTGCTGCACTTCTCTGCTGGTGTGCGCCGATCGAAAAAGAGCAACAAAAGCTGAAAGAGTGAATTTCTCGGCGCCGCCAGCGGGGTCCCGCGGGCGGCCGTTTTCACGGCCATAAAAGCCTCCTGCGTTCCAGCGAGCAAGCCCCATTGAGTGCACAGTGGTGCCGCGGTTTCCTCCCTGGGCAGACCGGGACTAAAAGAGCAATTTCTCACGGCTGTGTAAAGACGTTCTTTTCAGAATGGCTTTCCGGCCGTGCGCTTCTGGGTGTGGCAGTTTCCTCACCTCACTGGACGGACATGAAAGCTGCTTCACATGTCTGGGCATCGAACATGCTGAGGCAGCTTTCACGGATGGTTCATGCATTCATTGCGAAAGCATGACCATGGGAATGCTGAGGACTCGCCGCTCGCTCGCGGGCAGGCCCCCCTTCGCGCCCCACGGCCTGCGGAATTTTTCCGCCGCTGTGGCGAGGCACGAGGGGGAATTTCGAGTCACGGTGCCGAACGTTCCGCCGGCTCCAAAAGCCCTGCGGTCTTCCGCCCGCCAGCATACCCCCGTCGAGATGCCAAAGCAGTACGCCTCCCCGCCAGCCGGGCTGGGCGTCTCCTTTGGCGCTCCTCAGGAGGAAGAGATGTCTGACGCTGCGTCAGAGGGAGAGTCAGGGGGTGAGGACGCTCTTCCGGCGGCGCGGCGCCCCTCCGCGGTTGCTGCCCCGTCGGAGGCAGACTCCGAGCTCTCGGCTATGCTCCTCCGAGCCGCCAGGGGGATCGGCCTGGAGGTTACTCCATCGGCCTCGGCCGATCCTTCTCGGCTGGGCGACTGGTTCCTGGGGACGGCTCCGGCGGCATCGCCTCGCCCTCCCCCGGTGCCATTCTTCCCGGAGGTGCACGAGGAGCTGGTTAAGACCTGGCGGGCGCCCTTTTCATCTCGCCCGCTGCCCAGCTCCTCTCCCCTCGCCACCCTTGATGGCGGGGCGGCCAGGGGGTATGCGTCGGTTCCCCAGGTCGAGCGCGCTATGGCGGTGCAACTCTGCCCCCGTGGCGCTGCCACCTGGCGGGGCCGGCCGCGTCTCCCGTCCAAGGCGTGTGAGCGCTCGTCCGCCCTTGCGGGCCGCGTTTTTCACGCTGCGGGCCAGGCCGCCTCGGCCCTGCATGCGATGGCGACCCTGCAGGTCTACCAGGCCAAGGGGTTGAAACAGCTGCACGAGGGTGGTCCTGACCAAGGTACGATGCAGGAACTCCGCGCTGCCACCGACTTCGCCCTTCGTGCGACGAAGGTCGCGGCGCGGGCCCTTGGTCAGGTGATGTCCACGGCTGTGGTCCAGGAGCGACACCTATGGCTCTCTCTGGCCCAGATGGCAGATGCCGACAAAGCACGCTTTCTCGACGCTCCCATCTCCCAGAGGGGCCTATTCGGCGACTCTGTCGAGGACTTCGCCCAACAGTTCTCGGCAGCCCAGAGACAGACGGAGGCGCTTCACATCCTGCCCCGCCGCGATGCTTCCATCCCGCCGCCGGAGGCACCGCCTCCGCCTGCACGTCGCCGAGGGCGCCCCCCTGCGGCCGCAACATCTACGGCTCGCCCCCCTGCGGAGGCCCACGACGCCAGGTCGGCGAGAAGGGCCCGCAAGCGCAGAGCCAGCCGCAGGAGAGTGGCGCCGCCCGCGGCACAGGGACCGGCCCGAGACACTCGCAAGAAAACTGCGAAACGTCCCTGACGCGGGCCTCCAGAGGTGATTGAGACTGCTCCTTAGGGGATGCTAACATCTACGCTCCCCGCTCCCGGTGGAGGGCCGGGAGCCACTGTGTGCTTCAATGCTGCCGTCGGCCAACGGTCGACGGTACCCACATTTTCTCAAAAAGAGCAAATTTCTCACCTCTGGCTTCGGCCTCGAGTTTCCTTCCTGAGCAGCACTTACACTCCTCGGAACCAGACTCGCGGCTGGTCTTCGCCAGCGCGGGATCCAGGGAAGAAGGTAAGCACTGCTTAGTGCACTTAGACACTTCCCCAGGACGCTCATCCTTCTGGGTTCTGTCCCCTTCCCTGTCTCCCCTTAGGCTGCCCCACCACGGTCACGTCGGTCAACGTTCCCTTGATACCACTACGCTGGTTGATACGGACGGTACGGCCCGGCCCCAGGCGTCCGCCCAGACTCAGAGGTACCCCTTACATTCTTATTCGGGCAGGCGTGCCTCTGTTCTGCCTGCGGAGGTCGCGTTCCTACTGGCGAAGGACGCGATCCAGCCTGTCCCTCCCCCGGGACGAGGTCGGGATCTCTCAGTCCCGACTTCACGTGTCCAGTTAAGTGTGGTGGGTTAATATCCGCCCTGGATGGAGCTCTGTCCCGATCCCTTCTCAGGCTGTCGGCACACTCGCTCACGACGAAGCACATACAGGTATGTTTCCGTCTCCAGGGCTGGGTTGCAGCCATCTGCCTGAAGGGCACCCGCTGTCGCGTCTCGATTTCCCCCCGACACACACCCCCTCGGCGGTCTGCTCCGGGGGTCGAGCTCTTCAGCGTGGGGTGCTTCCATTTGGCCAGTCCCCCTCCTTCCTGCCTTTTTTAGGCCATGGGAGCTCCCCTGTCTCCTCTTCGGCAGACAGGACTTCGCATCATCAACCGTCTCTTCGACTGGTGCTTTGCCAGCCCACTCGTGAGTTCCGTTGTGCGAACTTGGGGACCTGGTGCTTCGGCACCCCCGCCATCTGGTCCTTCAGGCCAACCGAAGGAATCCGTTCCCTCGGTCGGGAGCCCGACTCGGTCCACAAGACAGCCCGCCTTACTACTAGGAGCGCGCAGTCAGTGCTGTAGTTCCTGAGTCAATCAGGCACAACTTAGCGGTCCTCTCAAATTTGAGGCTCCTGGGGCACATGACAGCTCTAAGCCGCTTAGAGCCGCTAAGCTTGCTCATGTGAGACCGCTTCAGCACGATCGAGTCCCATGATGGGCATGGCACCTCGGCCCACTCCGGACTGGCGTTTTCCCGCAGTTTGGCCGTCAAGCCAGCCCGTGGCTACCACGGGTTGGGTTGCCATGTACGACAGAGGTTTACAACCTCCCCATCTGCTCCCATGGAGTCCAACGTGGCAGATTTGCTACTTGCCATTCACTTGAAGCAGGGAAACTCAACCGTGCAGCCTCTCGGCTCTCACGGCAGTCCACCCACCTGCAGGATGGCGACTCCACCCCGTGATGCAGCTAGTTTGGAGTATATCGGTAGGCCAGCCACATTCGCTCGTCTTCCGATTCCTCCCTTTGCCAGCTGCCTCTTTCTGAGTAACGCTGGCTCACAGCTGACTTCCGGGGCCCAAGTACGCCCTTCCCCAGCGAGCCTCCTTGCACAGACAATGTGCAAGTCCAGGGAGGACGAGGAGTAAGTCTGTTGGTTGCGCTACAACAATGGCCCACCCGGACTCAGGTCTTAGTAACCGTTCCCTCGCGGCAGTCCCTCCCTGTAGGGCACGGTATGACACCCCAGACCTCTCCGGCCTTCACAGACCGTGATACAACTATCACTCAGTACCGAGCTCCCTTACTAGGCAGGCTTGCGCACTGAGATGAGGTCTATTTTGCTGGCTTTCCACAGAGATACACGACTGCAGTAATGCTTCCCTTCCTGCAGGAGAGTTGAGCGCAGGCTGTCCCCTCGACTCTCCAAGTATATGCCGCTGCTTCGCCGCGTATCACATGCAGTAGATGGAGCTAAGTAGGCAAGCATTCACTGACCGTGAGGTTTCACAGAGGTGCCCAGAACGCACCCCTCACCCTCTTGGGGCCTTCCCGTCGCCTTCAGAGCTGCGGGACGCTCCAATTGAGCCATTGGCCTCAGTCGAGCTAGTATTCCTGTCATTAAGACAGCGCTCCTGACCGCCCTGGCTCCCGTCAAGAGGGCAGGAGACCTACAAGTTTTCTCTGTCAAGTAGCACCTCTTACCCTCTGGGACCCCCCCGTCGCACCTCATACCTCTTGGATCTCCCCGCCGCCTTTCAGGGCCACGGGTCGCTCCTTGGAGCCACGGGCCTCAGTCGAGCTAGAATTCCTGTCATTAGACAGCGCTCCTGACTGCCCTGGCTTCCATTAAGAGGGTAGGATATCGACAAGCTGAGGTTCCTTAGAGGTGCTTAAAGCTGAGGTTCCTCAGAGGTGCTTAGAACGCACCTCATACCTCTTGGACCTCCCCGTCGCCTTTCAGGGCCGCGGTCGCTCCATTGGAGCCACTGGCCTCAGTCGAGCTAAAATTCCTGTCATTAAGACAGCGCTCCTGACTGCCCTGGCTCCCATCAAGAGGGCCTACAAGCTTCTTTGCCAGCAAAGTGTGTCGAGAAATTCGGCCCGGCGTCTTCCACGTTACCGTCGAGACCCCGGCCCAGTGCCCCAGGTTCCCACCACGCCTTTCCGCGATCAGGTGGTGAACCTGCAAGCTCTGCCCTGGAGGAGGCAGACCCAGCCTTGCGATGTTGTGTCATTAAATATGTGAAACTTGAATCACTCGGCACTTCAGCCGCACCAAGCAGCTTCATCTGCCTCGGGATTCAGCAGAAAGGGAATGCTCCCCGAACTGAGGTTGGCTAAATGGGTGGTAGATGCCTTCTCCCTGTTATACTCAGGGACAGCTATGATCCTTGGGTCACGGCACCTCACCAGCAGATGTAAAAACCAGAAGCTGCGGGCTGGGCGACACCCTACCTTCGCTTGGTTCTACAACCTTGCGCAGAGGCCGTTCTCCCGTGTCCTAACATGAGGACTCACAGGTGAGCGGGAAGACCGGCTGGTGTCGGTTTGCGGCGCCATTCCCACGTGGATCCGTGCGCTATTTCCCAGAATGTTCCCTCCGGCGAACCCTGGGTCCCCCTGCCCCGCAGTCAAGGCTAGACGCGGAGTAGTCCTGCACTGTGATCCTGCCTGGGTCTCCTTCGCCCCGCAGGTTGTGGCTTAGTTTTTATTATTCCAGCGGAGGAGACCGCTGTTTCCCTCGTGTATCCCTAAAAACCTTTATGGATATATTGAATTATTCTCATTTCCACATGTAAAGATTTCATGTGCTCCGCCCCCCCAACCCATGCTTCAGTACAACTGGCATCCCTGGAAGGGCCCCCTTATTGGGCCTCGGGGCGTTGGGAAGGTTACGTTACACTTCGCCTGCCGGCACGTATACTTGTCAGCACGTGAAGTTGTCGCGTAACGCGGCGTCAGGGTCGTGGCCTTTTCCATAGGGCTAGTTCCCATGTAACGTCGAAGTGATTCGACTGAAGGGGAACGTCTAGGTTACGAAGGTAACCCACGTTCCCTGAAGGAGGGAACGGAGACGTTACATTCCCCTGCCACGCCCCTGGCGTCGCGCTGACGCCGGCTTGACGGCTCTTCAGCGAAAACCTGTTTGAGTGATGCGCGCCGCCATCTTATATACCCGTATGTACGGGGGAGTGGCCGACGCGCACGTCCACTCGCCAATTTGCAATTGGCCTTTTTATATAAGGCTCAGAGATGATCGGTCTCTCAGGCGAGATCCCATGTAACGTCTCCGTTCCCTCCTTCAGGGAACGTGGGTTACCTTCGTAACCTAGACGTTTTATTTTGCAATAATATTTCATAATATTACTGCTTTAGCTGTATTTTTGATCAAATAAATAAAAGTATGATGAGCATAAGAAACGTCTTTAAAAAACATTGAAAATTCCGCTGATCCGAAAATTTTTGAAAGGCAGTGTAAATAAGCTAAATAAGTCAGCTTATCTAAAATAATAATAGTAAAAAAAAAGACTATATCAGTTGAAGAGATGCATTATGTAAGTTTTTGAAAGTTTGAAGTTGTTAGAAGAGAACAAAACCAAAACAGCTGATTTTTATAGTATTTTTTCAAAACTATTTTACTATTTTGGTGAAGTGGTGGGTAATTCAGGTGAATCTGTTTGATTTAATTTGTAAAATCTGAATATGTATTATGTTTTAGAGGTGGACCTTCAAGCTTACTGCTAATTGTATGATTCACATTGTACAAATTCATGTGAAAGCACCACTTTGTAAAACAAATATGTTTTCCCAGACTTCTGGTTGGTTTTACAACTTTTACAGTGAATACACAATATAACTCTGTGACTCAAAAATAAACCGTGAGACACTAAAATACAATAAAACATAATAATTCTTACACACCCTCCCAGAAACCACCACAATCATTCTGACACCACACCTAAAATAATAAAATTATTGTGCCCAATCTTCAGTGTCCAGACAGGTGTCTAAACTCCAGAACTCTGCTCTCTGATGGCATAATGAATCACGCTTTTGAAGAGCCAAACAAGTGTTAAAGAGACACTCACCCTAAAAACAGAAAGCAGCACAAATGGAAAACCCCTTTGAATGGTTAGATGACTGGACTGAAATATGATTCTAATTTACTTTTATTTTCTCAAACCCCCTTTTACTAGGAAAATCCCTTTCGTTACTCAGCATTTTAAAGAATTATACCTTTTAAATAAAATGTTGCAGTTAGTGGAAAGTTAGTCAGGTGAGGTACCTGATGTATGCGTTTATTCAGAAGTAAACATTCAAGTTTAATGAATATATGCATTTACACACCAAGCCATGCTAAAAAAAGCACAGCCCTGTTCATTCAGAGACTCTCATAATAATCACGGATCAGCTTATGTTTTCTGTTCCTATGGCTACAGGCACTCTGGCCTGAGTACCTGTTTTATCAGTCATATAGCTGATAACACTAATCTTTAATCAAAATTAATTTGATTCTCAAGGACAGGGCAGGTAATCATTCACAACTATATAGGATTACATGTATTACAGTCATCAAGATACAGGATACTGTACGATACACTGCAAGTTTTTCATAAGAAATATGGATAAAGAAAAAAGGATAAATGTTCTATTCTGTCAAAACAGGTGGAAAAAATTGGTATTTCAAATCATTAAAATATAAAGAAATTAAAATACACAGATATGATCTTTTTTTTCTAATAGAAGACTTAAAAGTGATAAACATTTCTTGTTTCTAATGCAGAAATTCATCTCTCCTTTAAAAACAAAACAAGCATTTCTATTTCATTCCGTCATTTTTTATATATTTTGCAGATTTAATCTAGGGCTGCCACTAACGACTATATTTTTATATCTATTAATCTATCGAATAATTTATCAATTAATCTAAACGACTAATTTCCCACACAAAAAAAAAATCAACAATTTTACTTAAGAACATTTTCATTACAGGTGTTTTTGATTATTACATTTTAATGGAACCATTAATTTTTAGGTAGGCCTACAGAAACTGAATAAAATTATCAAATGTAAAAAAGCATTGAAGTATAAATTGAAGTTTATCAAAGTTACAAAAGCTATTCAATCAAAAGCAATGAGTGATTTCCTTGTTTCTGCTGTTTGGTAAATGTTAAGAAATTGCTGTCAATTTAAGAGAATGCACTGATCCAATGCACGGATACTTAACGTTTAGCCGGCTATGTCTGCTAGGATACTTGCCAAGACCGGAGTTTTGACAAAATTTCTGCGTGAATTTGTCCATTCAAACACAATAAAAGAGCTTAATATACACCTTATTCAGCCCGCCGCCATCTTGAATTGAAAACGAGGCTGTGAGGGATAGCAGTCCAGCAGCGCCCACTGTGGTGTATTGTTGCGTGCCGGGATGTAGATCGTATAACCGTAAAATAATAGGTCATTTCACATTTTTCCACAGGACAAAGAGCTCCAGAAAACGTGGATTGTTCCACAGGACATATAACCTAACTTTCAGGTAACAATTTTGCATTTATTTAAGAAAATGACTGTGGAAAGACTGTTAATTTCTAATGTGAACATGTTTATCTTCCTTTAAACGCTTACACAGAGTTTTTCAAATTATGTTATATATAGATTAAAATGCTTAATGGTTTGTGTTAAGAGCCCTCAGCTAGGTCATGAGCGTCTTCCCGACCTTTATTATGAAATTACGATAAACATGACATTTTCCTTGTCTAAAGCAAAACAAAAACAAAAAATAATGTTCTGAATATCATTTTGCGATTTTAAAAGTGGTTTACCTCAAACACTACACGGCAAACTAATAAATAAATGTTATCTTTTGATCACTTTGCATAAAATAAACTTTCTACCCACTGTTTTTTGTATGACTTAACATGTCTGAAAGAGGCTTACGATCTAACTGCAGGCTCCTAACACAAACTATTAAGCATGTTAATCTTTAAAATATCATTTAAAAATAATATCTTTTTTCACTTACGATCGCAAGGTTTTCCTTTCGTGAGGCTTTTGAGTCCAGGTAAACACAGACGGAGCTGAACCCTCCTTAGGGGGCCGTTCACATGAAGCGTCTTTTGCGCGCGCAAGTTCGTTATTTCAAATGTAGACGCGCGGCTTGCGCGCGCATATTGGAAGCGACGCGCACGCGGTGCGACGCGCTCGTTTTTTCCGGGCGCGTCCGCACCGCATCGAGATAAAAACATCTCAACTTTTCAGAATGTCGCAAGCGCACCGCAGGTCTTGTCCCTGGTGAAAAAAACAGCTAAAACCAGCCTAGGCTGGTTGGCTGGTTTTAGCTGGTCAACCAGCCTGGTTTTAGCTGGTCATAGCTGGTCGCCAGGCTGGTTTTAGAGGGGTTTTGGCCATTTTTCCAGCCTGGCCAGGCTGGTCAGGCTGGAAAACCACCAGCTAAAACCAGCCTGACCAGCCTGGCCAGGCTGGGAGACCAGCTAAAACCAGCTACTTCCAGCTTAAACCAGCTAAGACCAGCCAACCAGCCTAGGCTGGTTTTAGCTGTTTTTTTCAGCAGGGATGGCTCTTAAATGTTGAAACTGGCAAAGCTTAAATGAGTGTAGTTTAAATCCAGATAGCGATGCACACGAGCGCTATCAGCACCCGGGAGACGACGGAATAAATGACTGCTCATATTCCAGCATACGGCACTCGCATTGAACAAGAATGGTTTGTCCACGTTTTTTATTTAATCGCTGTTGTTGTAATGTATTGGGAAGCCAGAATGCGCATCCATCAACAAAACATGCATTTAGCCGAACCGTTGTTGTTTAGAACATATTACAGATGCGTTGTCAGTTTCAAGTTGAACCGCGGTCTCTGGTGCGCACCGAACCGTGGGAGGAGAACGGGACGGGTCGATTTTTTACCGAGAACCGCTGCACCCCTAGTAAACTCGGAGTTATGGTTTAAACTTTTATTTTGAAATCGCCATTTCAAAACACTTTTACTGAGTTTGCGTAGATTTACAAATGATTTACCTTACGCACATTGCGTTCCTAGATGAACGTTATAATAAACCCAAACTCACAACAACATGCAGAGATGGAGTTTGAGACGCTCTACACCAGGGCTGCCCAACCCTGTTCCTGGAGATCTACTATCCTACAAAGTTCAGCTCCAACCCTAATCAAACACACCTGAACCAGCTAATTAATCTCTTAGGTAGCTCTTAATAATTGCAGACAGCTGTGTTGGAGCAGGGCTGGAACAAAAGTCTGCAGGTAGGTAGACCTCCAGGAACAGGGTTGAGCAGGGGTGCTCTACACATATAAATGATGACAGGTCCTGTAGAACGGCGTACTGTGAACGGAGCTTCTGTGAGATGCATGCACATAAGGTACAAGCATGCACATAACTGACTCACATATATTAAAGGTTGTATCAGCGATTTCTAGCCTGAAACATAAAGTGTCAAATTCAGCTGACCTTTCATCACGATCCGCTCGCTGCCTGCCCCATAAATTGTCTGTGAAAAAAACGCGTCTCTCTGGTCAGCCTAGGGTCCGAGATATGCCAAAAAAACAATCGGCACTACCAACCTTTCCACAGATAAACAAACAGTGTTCCAACCAATCAGCGTCGGGGGTTTGGTGTTGTGGACTTTCGCTCCGCCTCCCTCACATCCCTGCACCAGTAGGAAAGTCCACAACACCAAACCCCTGACGCTGATTGATTAATTGCTAACACTTTACAATAAGCTTAATTAGTTAACATTAGTCTTAGTTCATGTTAATTTCAACATTTACTAATGCATTTTTAAAATCAGAAGTTGTTTTTGTTAACATTAGTTAATGCACTGTAAACATGAACTAACGAATGAAAGACTGTATTTTCATTAACAACATTAACAAAGATTATTAAATACTGTAATAAATGTATTACTCATTGTTCATTGGTAACTATTGTGAAGTGTTACAGAATAATTCAGCACACTGAGAGTTTACTGTCGAGTTAGAATTACGCAAACTAATACTAATGAGAGACAGAAGTTCAGAAACACTGGCAAGGTTTTTAAATACTTAAAATATTTTTATATTAAAGAAATTCATGTGGTTGTATCTAATCAGTCTAGGAATGCAATGGAATGAAAGCCACAAGTCTGGTTCAAATCTAAAGGCATGTTTTGGGGGCAAAAGCGTGCTGACATTTTTGAGATAGCTTTATCAAGCATTATTTTTTTAACTGAAATTTAGATGTCAATGCATTTCATGGATTGAATCTCTATTCTGATATCTAATAACATACATTTATGTCTATCTTGTCTAATCTTCCCTATATCAGATTGAACAATAGGCTACCTCAAACATTTCTCACTATTCATTTGTTTTAATTATGCACAAATTACACATACTTTCCTGCCACGTTCCACATTTCACTTTAAAAAACTTGCGTGCAGTACTATATAAACTAACCAAATATTGTCATATTCACCTGTTTATTTGTCACATGAACCAGCTGTTCTCTTTATACATTGTGTGCACAGAAAACTGTGGATGTTCAAACATTGCATAAAGTCTAGGTCTTAAATAAGTTATTAAGTTCCAAAAAGACAAGAATGATATCATATCTACAAAACTATTTAAGTTATTTAAAAGCAGTCAGCTGCCAAAGAGGCACAATCAAGTTTTTATTTGTATTACTGTTGCAGAGTTAAAACTACACTCTTAAAAATAAAGGTGCTTCTTCACAGCAATGCCATAGAAGAACCATTTTTGGTTCCACAAAGAACCATTCTTTCTTGTGAAACAGAAAGGTTCTTCAGATGTTAAAGGTTCTTTATGGAACCATTTGGACAAAAGGGTTCTTCTATGGCATTGTGAAGCACCTTTATTTTTAAGAGTGTAGGTAAGAAGGTAAAGGTAGCTCTCATCGAAGTTATATCACTCTGTTTTTAAGCTTTGTTCCATTGTGCCAATTAGCTTACATAACAGCAATACTGTTATTAATTTTAACATGTAATAGAAAGATTGTAAAAAATAAACAGTAATATAACTATTTTATGTTCGGATTGTGTAACTTTGAATGCAGTAAAGATGCCATCATACATTTCTTTTGTTGTTTTTATAATAGCATGTTATTTTTTTGCTTTACTTTCATGCCATGCATGCAAGTCTGCAGAATGAACTGTGCAAAATGCTGAGGTGCGGTGCAGGATAATAATGGATCCATAATGTAATTACAATCTAGCCTTTTCTCTGAAAATACAGTACCTTGCAAAAGTATTCACACCCCTTCATTTTTTCACATTTTGTTTTGTTGCAGCATTATGTTAAACTGCTTTAAATTACTTTTTTCCCAAATCAATCTACATCTCATACACCATAATGACAAAGCACAAAACAGTTATTAGAAATAAAAAACTGAAAAGATCCTGTTGCATAAGAATTCATACCCTTTTCTGGGACACTCGAAATTTAGCTCAGGAGCATTCATATCGCTTCTAGATGTTACTACACTTCGAGTGGAGTTAAACTGCGGCAAATTCATTTGAATGAGTATGATTTAGAAAGGCACACACCTCTCAGAAAAGGTCTAACAGCTGAAAATGCATATCAGAGCAAAAACCAAGTCCTGAGGTCAAGATAACTGCCTGTAGAGCTCAGTGACAGACGTGCATTAAGGCAATGATCTAGGGAAGAGTTCAGAAAAAAATCTGCTGCATTGAAGGTTGACAGAAGCATGTAGCCTCCATTATCCATAATGGAAGACGATTGGAACAACTAGGACTCTAGAAAATGTCTGCCAGCCCCAATCCAAGCTGAAAGAGCTTGAGAGGTGAAAAAGTGAGGCAAAGAACGGCAGATAATTGCCAAATGCAGATGTGCAAAGCTTGTCACATCATACCCAAAAAGACTTGAGGCTGTAAAGGTGCTTCAACTATGTACTGAGTTAAGGGTATGAATACTTATGCAATGTACTTATTTCAGTGTTTTATTTATTTATTTTTTATATATTTTATTTAAATTTTAGAAGTTTAACAGACACAAATGCAAATACAACTGCAAAAGAAAATAATAAATAAATAAATTAAAAAAAAAAAAAAAAAAAAAAAAAAAAAAAAAAACTGGACAGCCTCAATTAACAAATATATACAACAGAATTTTAAAGTATATACACATATATATACATACATAAAAAACAAATTAGAAGAGGGGATTAACAGAATACAAAAATTACATTTCCAAGAATCTCAAGAAAGGTCCCCACGTGGCTTCAAATTTTTTCTGTGAGGAATCAGTGTTTTATTTTTAATTAATTTGTAAATCTGTTTTTTGCTTTGTCATTATTATGGTGTATGGAGTGTAAATTGATGTGGGGAAAAAATAATTTAAAGCAGTTTGACATGATGCTGCAAAAAAAATGGAGAGGTATGAATACTTTTGCAAGGCACTGTACATTATGCATTTAAAAGTTACAATAGTCACTCTTCAAAGTTATTATAAGGCAAAAAGTATAAATGAATTACTCAAGAGCTCTTTCTCTTTTAGTCTATATTTATTAAAAAAGGAAGTATAGAATCATTAAAAGTGGATGAGCTCTAACTATTATTATTATTACTTTAATGTTACTTATATACAGTCTGAAGCATATATTTACTCATATAAATAACATATACTCATCAGGTGCGTTTTAAAACTTCTTTTGTCATGTGCATTGATGTAAAGACAACTAAAACAAATCTATTTGCATTATAAGTATTATTAACGAACTATTACAAAGTAACCAAAACAAATCTATTTCACTTATTTCTAAATTGCTGTTATCATTATTACAACTTTAATTTTACTCTATTATTGTGTGGAATCAAAACAATTGCTCAAACTATCTTCAAACAAACATTATGCATACAGACATCAGCATCAAACTATAAACAAATATGTTGTTCTGTATGTGTTAAACTTATTTTAATTGATTCCAATGCAACCGCAAGCTTAATTTTGGCATGCTAATATCAGTTTATCAAGTTGCATGTTTAATCTTATCATCAATCTGATTGCTGTGCCTGGAAATTCTGAAGGACGATTATGTAAAACTTTGTCTTATCTTGTGTCGGTTCAAGGAAAGTGGATATAACCCCTAATTATGTTGTTGCAAAGAAAAAAACAAATATTTTTGTAGTGCAGAGGCATGCACTAGCCCACGTCTTTATAACCTCACATCCTCACTCCTGAAAATCTCTTTTCATAGGCCATCGGCCAAAAAAAAGTAATTACAATACACATAACTGATGCTGCAGATTTCTTACAAACACTTTAGACATTGATATATCTGATTGTTTCTGGTTTCTTTCTCTCTTTGTTATTGTCATTTGATAGTTTGTAGTAATGCATTACAGTGAATTTTCCTTTAATAATTTACTTTTATTCCTATAGCAAACACTTTCATTTGTAGGCCACTTACGGAGGAGGAATGGTAGAACAAAAGTGATTATTTAAAGCTACTTACTAATTTAATAACTGGACTATTGTTAAAATAATTATAATAGCTTACTTGTAGATTAGTTTTAAGCTTCTGCTAAGAAGGCTGAGGAAATGCCACAGATGATCAGAATCATAGACATGGAATTCATTTTTTCATTCAAGTTTCTTTCATTCAATAGTCCTGTTAGCAGTCATACAATGTCATATACACTACTATTCAGAATTTTTTTTAAAGCAATTAATACTATTGTCCAACAGGGATGCATTAAATTGACCAAAGGTGACAGTTTGTGATGAAATTTAAAAAAAATCAATTTCAAACAAGTGTTCTTTTAAACTTTAAATTCATCAAAGAATCCTGAAACAGTTACATGCACAAAAATAGCACAATGGTTTATAAATAAAAAATAATAAGAAATGTTTCTTAAGCAGCAAATAATTAACATATTAAAATGTTAGTCTGAAGACTGTAGTAATGATGCTGCAAATTCAGCTTTGAATCACAGGAATAAATTATATTTTAAAATATATTCAAATAGAACACAGTTACATTAAATTGCAATAATATTTCACAATATTACTGATTTTCCGGTATGCTTTTGAGCAAACAAATGTAGCCTTGATGAGCAAAAGAGACTTTGAAAAACATTAAACAGTTAATGGCTGTAAATCTTACCTGTCTGAATTGTTTTTCAGCGCAAAATGAAAGCATGGTTGGGTAACTGCACTGCAAGTAAAGAAGAACAGCACTTTAAGCCAGTTTTTATGTATTTGTTAAATAAAATTCAGATAAACAGAATATTAACTGTATTATGATTTGTGTACAAATATGAATTGCACCACTGAAAAAAGAAAACAGAAATTTTTTTGCATTCGTGCAGAGTCTGCAGACCATAGTTTAATGCAAATGTTATTAATGAGAGTCATCGGGGAGTTATCAGGTTTTGGTGGGTGTGTTTTGTTTCTTCGATGTTCCATAGTGTCAATAACACACCTTTGGTTTAGTCTGCCCATCTAGTTAATGATCAGTGAGCTGGATTGGTTTTGTCCATTCTGGTTGGTGGTGGAAACATCAGGCCAGATAAGACTCTAATCATCATCAGTATCACTTATGTTAATCCAATGCGAGCGAGAAAGCTTTTCATTTCCTGCTGTCTTTCTCCACAGTACCAGCATAGGCACAGATAGAGCAGAGACCTCTCTGCTACCTAAAACTCTCCACGTTGTCCCGCCTCCATCTCTCTTCTGGAACTAACACTCCGTACGCACAGAAGTGCAAACGCAACAAGAGAAATGCATTTCCGAAGAAAGAGCTGGACATGGTGGTCCGTTGTACTGTTTACACTTGCTGCTTGCATGGTAGGTCTGCACTTGACATTTTTTTTTTTATTTAACTTTTCTAAATTACATAATCAGCATAACACAAAACATTTGAAACTGTCCAGTTACTGTCTACGAGTCTGCTTTATATACGTGGTCGGGGTAAATAATATGAGTTGGAATGATTCTTGTGTCATTTTCAGAAATAGATTTGCAAAACTGATTCATGAATAAATGTTAAGTGCTTCAAAATAAAGAGATATTGAAATATGTGGCCCTGGACCACAAAACCAAAGGGTCAGTTTTTGGAAATGAGATTTATACATCACCTGAAAATTGAACAAGCTTTCCATTGATGTATGTTTTGTTAGAATAGGACAATATTTGGCTGAGATACAACTCATCTGAAGGTGGAAAAAATCTAAATATTGAGAAAATCGCCTTTAATGTTGTCCAAATGAAGTTCTTAGCAATGCATATTACTAATCAAAAATTCAGTTTATATATAGACGGTAGGAAATTTACAAAATGTCTTCATGAACATGATCTTCACTTAATATCCTAATGATTTTTGGCATAAAAGAAAAATCAATCGTTTTTATTAAATTGTGGCAAAAAAAGATTTCTCTTTGTATATTATTTGTGTATTAGTTCACCGTTGTTGTGAGTCGTTTGAGATTTATTGGAGGATTTAATTTTGTGAATGTGAAGCATGTCACCTCATATGATCACATCCAAACTTTTTCTTACTATGGAATGTCAAGCAGAAAAAGAATAAGTGTCTCAGGCAGAAGACGACAAATGTCAAGAAAAAGAGAAGCATCATTCATAACATCTTAAAACATATCAGCATGTTTAGGCACAAACTACAATCATTTAGTTTTCCCTTGAAATATCAGGGAATATTACAATATTGCAGGCTTGGAAAAGTAATAAACTTTTTTTTTTTTTTTTAAACGTCCAAAGATATGGGGCATATGTAGAAAGAAGTGACATTATTTAATATTTACTTCTTAATTTCATTGTTACATTAAGAATAAATTATTAGGGCTCGGTTTTGACAAATTTCACGATTCGATTCTGATTCACAAGCTTGCAGTTCAATTCGATTCGATTTCCAATTTGTAATTTCTGATATCAGATACAGTACATGCCAAATTTTCTCAAGGAAAAAAAATCAACTATTGCTGTAAAATAAACTTGACAGTCAGTTGGTACTACATTCCTATAATACTGAAGGTTGAAATAAACTCATTTGTATTCAAATGATTAAATTGCACTCAATAAAGTTTTTATCGTAATTATTTTAAATAAACATTACATAATTACATTCAAACCAAAATGTATTCAGACACCTTCAACATTTCTCACATTATCAGTTTATTCACTGTAGTTGTCACAACCCTGTCTGTCATTGGTTTCACCCATTGTCTTCCCCTGCCATTCTGTTGTCATTTGGTTTAGCCCTCGTCACCGTCATCTGTTGCACCTGTCCTTGTAATTATTAGTCATCTGTGTCACCTGTGTTTGATAATGAGTTACCCTTTATAAGTCTGTCTTTGAGTTTAGTCTTTTGTCGGTCTTTAACGTTTCCTGGATGTGTGTGAAAGCCCTCTGTGTTCCTGCCTGTTCCTGCCTTGTTCATCTTGGAGAATTCTATTAAATTTACTGTTGATTGTTAATCTCGTCTATCGTCTCGTCTCGTCCTGCACACCCGCGTGACAGAAAGACCGACCCAAAAAAAAAATTCACGGCGTCTTCCCCTGCGTTTATTTTCCGTTTTTTTTGTATCAGTGTTTAGTTTATTTTTTTTTTTTCCCCCCCGTCATGAACGATCCCGCCGTCCTCATCCTCCTCCTGAAGCAGGGGAACCGCTCTCTCGAGGACCACACCAGAGACTTTATATTCCTCGCCCCGTTTACGCACTACCCGGACAGTTGCCTATGCACGTTCTACCGCGTGGGACTTAATGATAACATCCAGAGGCAGCTGTCCGGGGAGGGTCCTCGAGAGAGCCTCGCCGACTACATCGAGTGGGTGCTGGTGTCCAGCAGAGCTTCGTTGACCGCGAAGGATGACACCAGCCCCACTCCAGACCCAGAACCCAGCCCAACATCACCCCGACAAGCGGAGTTGCAGCCCGAGCCCACCGACGATGGAGAGCCCGAGCCGAGAGCGACAGAGCCAGAGCCGGACCCATCGGACCAGGTGCGAGAGCCGACTGCTACATCCGCGACGGTGGAGTGTGACGTGGAGCAAGAGAGGGCTACAGAGAGCCCTGCCCACTGCACCACCACTGGGGGTGAGAATGAGCAACACTCTGGGGACTTAATAGACTTTTCCACAGAACCACTGACCTGCCTGAACTTCCCACCCACCCGCCCTCTTCTGCCTATGCCTGAGTCTCCGCTGGTCCCGTCCAGCCATCCTGAGTCTCCGCTGGTCCCGTCCAGCCATCCTGAATCTCCGCTGGTCCCGTCCAGCCGTCCTGAATCTCCGCTGGTTCCGTCCAGTCGTCCAGAGTCATCGCTGATTTCGCCCAGCCTTCCTGAATCTCCGCTATCACCTGTCAGTCCCCCTGCTCACCCTCAGTCATCCACCTGTGCAGTGGGCTCGCCGCGGGACTGCCAGCTTCCATCGGCGTCTCGGCTGGAGGATTCCTCAGCTCCGCCTCCAGCCTCCGAGTCCTGGACTCCGCCTCGGCCCTTCGACCCCGCGGTTCCACCACGGCTCTCGACGCCCTCCTCTCCACCGTCGCCCGTCGATCCACCAGCTCCACCGGGCTCCATCGTCTTTCCGGCTCCGCCCTGGTCAGTCGTCACCCCATCGGCTCCTCAGGACTCTGCTCCTCCGGCTGTGCCTCGTCGCGCCGTCCCACCGGCTCCTTGGGACTCCTCCTTCCTGCGGGCACAGCCTCCATCCTCTGTCGCTCCGGCTCCGCCGCGGATCTCCGGGACTCCGCCTCCGCCTCGGGCGCCAGAGCCTGTTCCACCTTGGCCCTCCGGATCCTCGGCGTCACCCCGGATCATCGGCTCTCCGTCTCCGCCTCGGGCTCCTCCACCATCTGCTCCGCCTCTGTCGGTCGGCCCCATGGAGTCGGCACGCCTTCCTCCACCATGGTTCCTCCCTCCGTCGGCTCCACCGTGGGCCGTCATCATGGCTGTGGTCTGGGTCAGTTCCTCCTGCTTCAGGTCCCTCCTGTTTCCTCCCTGGCTCCTCCCACCTTCGTCGCCCCCCTGGACTCTCAGGACTTTGTTTGTTGTCCCCCTCCAGGGGTACCGTCCTCCGCCCAAGCCTCCTCCCTTATGTACTCTGTTTTTCCGCCCCTCTCGTTTTTTCCACGGCGCGAGGACGCGCCTTTCCGGAGGGGGGCGTGATGTCACAACCCTGTCTGTCATTGGTTTCACCCATTGTCTTCCCCTGCCATTCTGTTGTCATTTGGTTTAGCCCTCGTCACCGTCATCTGTTGCACCTGTCCTTGTAATTATTAGTCATCTGTGTCACCTGTGTTTGATAATGAGTTACCCTTTATAAGTCTGTCTTTGAGTTTAGTCTTTTGTCGGTCTTTAACGTTTCCTGGATGTGTGTGAAAGCCCTCTGTGTTCCTGCCTGTTCCTGCCTTGTTCATCTTGGAGAATTCTATTAAATTTACTGTTGATTGTTAATCTCGTCTATCGTCTCGTCTCGTCCTGCACACCCGCGTGACAGTAGTTTAGAAAATGGTAATAAAATATGACAAGAACTAAAGAGTTAAACTGAGTCAGAACAAATACATCTTCGATAATGTTGGATAACTTGGATAACATGGTCAGGTCAAAGTGTCCAATCACCTATCAGAAATTAGATATATGATGTCTGAATATTTTTGGTTTGACTGTATATTTCTACTCCAGTTCGTTTTTTGAAATATAAACATGTAAATGGTGGCTGTCACACTCTTAAAAATAAAGGTGCTTCACGATGCCGTAGAAGAAACTTTTTTGTCTAAATGGTTCCACAAAGAACCTTAAACATCTGAAGAACCTTTCTGTTTCACAAAAGGTTCTTTTTTGGCAAAAGAAGGTTTTTCAGATTATAAAAAGGTAAGAAAGAGATGGTTCTTTAAAGAACCTTTGACTGAATAGTTCTTGGTGGAGCCAAAAAATGGTTCTATGGCATCGCTTGAAGAACCTTTTAAAGCACCTTTATTTTTAAGAGTACATAAAAATTGACAGATTATTTTTTTAATAAAGCAAAAATCAAACAGAGAAGAAAAGTAAAAAATGATAATGAATATGTTATATGGAGCATATATTTAGCAAAATGCTCCTCTCTAGAGTTTATTTTTCTAGCCAACTAATGAGTTTAGGGTCACCGAATATGGTTTTTCTGAGGTAAATGTGACATTGTTTACAAGCTGTTATAAGTTACACTCTTTCTTTTAACCTACCTTTGGGTATTTATTCATGTTTATTTCATGCTGTAACTTGTTGAAGCGGAGGAGATGATCAGTTCATGTGCGCAGCGCACGCATCAATCTGTCACTCCACATTAAACAGCACCAAAACATAATTTATTGTTTGAATACTGTAATAAAATGGATGGAATTTGAAATCTGAGACTTTGTTTCATATCAAAGGTAATAAAGCGCAAAGCTTATTGCGATTTATTGAATGGGAGGTGCACAATGTTCCATTCATTAACTGATAACAGGCTAGACTAATCGATTCTTGGGATTTAAGAAACGATATTGTTTTATAAGTGAGAATCGCTTAAAATAAGAAAACATGAGGAGTAGCTTAACACACTTTTACTACATTACGTCTTCATGTATGTTGTATCTCTGTTTATCGCAGGTTCTCACAAGTGCTCAGCATGAACCAGGCTACTGCGCATTTTATGAGGACTGTGGCCTAAATCCTTCAGTGGAAGGGGCTCTTATCCCCCCCAGAGTACCCTGTAAGGACTACAGAAAAGCTGTTAATGTGACAGGAGACCACTATGAACGTTTAAAAACCGTTTGCCCAATGATGGTCCATGGTGAGGGTGAAACATTGGCCTGCTGCTCCATGAATCAGCTCAATGCTCTACAGAGTAGCTTGACGCTGTCCAAAGCCGTGTTGATCCGCTGTCCATCCTGCGCTGAGAACTTCGCGCATCTCCACTGCGCCACCACCTGCAGTCCTGACCAAAGTCAGATTTTAAAGATTACCAAAACCGCATTCATCAATCAGACAAACGGCATTGTCAAGGAAGCTGTGGTGGGTTACGAAGCTTATATATCCAGCAGCTTCTCAGATGCATCATTTAGGTCTTGCAAAAATGTCCGAATCCCAGCCACCGGAGGCTTCGCCATTGCCACGATGTGTGGTCGCTATGGTTCGACGCTGTGCACGCCGCAACGCTGGCTAGATTTCCAGGGCGACTCGAGCAATGGACTGGCTCCTCTGGACATTAACTTCATGCTTTTGCCAGAGGGTCAGACTGCTGGAATCCCACCAGGAGCGGTTCTGTTTGCTGGAAGAGCGTTGAATTGTAATGAGACCACACCGTCAGGTGGCGAGCCCTGTTCTTGTCAGGACTGCGAACAATCCTGTCCAGCTATACCACAGCCAGAGCCTTTGCCAGAACCGTTTATGATAGGTGATCTAGATGGTGTGCTTGTCATCTGCCTCATAGTCTTCGCCTGCCTCCTTTTCTTTCTGATGTGTTTCATAGTTTTCAACTACTTTATCCACTACCGAAAAAAAAAGAGTGGCAAGGGCAAGACCACCAAAGACCAAAACGAAAATGTGACTGAACGTAAAGTCCATCCTAAAGATGTTACATGCTCTGATAAAGCCAGTCTTGCCACTCAGGAATTCCTGGGGTCTCTTTTCCAGAAATGGGGAATCATAATGGCACGGAATCCTCTGATAGTGCTCCCGGTCTGCCTGGTGGTTGTGTTGGTATTTGCAGTGGGAATAAAAGACATAGAACTCACCACTGATCCTGTCCAGCTCTGGTCAGCGCCCCAAAGTCGTGCCATGCGTGAGAAGGCCTTCCACGATGCACACTTTGATCCATTTTACCGCACCAATCAGCTGATCCTGACCGCTCCAGACAGGCCCGCTCACTACTATGACTCCTTACTCTTTGGCGAACAGAACTTCAGTGGAATCGTCTCTAAAGGTGAAATTACCTTGTTTTTCCAATTGTTAGTCAAATAAAATATCTGTGTGGTTGTCTAAATGAACTAATCATGGAAAGTTTCAAAAGCATATTTTAGATCTGCTTACATTGTGACAAAAGTAGCAACAGTATGTTCACCTAAGTAAAACAATGGAGGCCAAAAATGTTTCTGCCACTGAATAAGATAATTCAAAAGGTACTTGAGACTTTTAATCTCACAATTCTGAATTTTTTCTTGCAATTGCGTGTTTGGATCTTGCAATTCTGACCTTTTTTCTCAGAATTTCACAGACAGGGCTTAGACTAAGCCAGGATTAGGTCATAGTTCAATTGGGACATTTAATTAATTTTTATAAAAGCGCCTTATAAAAGTGAAAAAACATTACTGGTGTGCATCTTGAGAAAAAACAAAGGCACTGATATATTTTAAGATCAGTCAGTGCAAGTTTCTTTCAGTTGAAACAGCTCAGACTCACATTTTAGTCTGGGACTAGGCTTAAGTTTTGTCTGTGAAACTGGGGGATAAACTCTCAATTTTGAGTTATCAAGTTAGAATAGTAAGAATTGCAGTTGATATAAATTTGCAATTCTGACTTTTTTTTCCTCCCAAATGCAACTTTGTCTCTCGCAATTCAGACGTTTTTCCTCAGTTGTCATTTATAAAGTCCAATTCTGTGGGAAAAAATATTATATTCTTAGAATTGCAACACAATGTTTATCTCACTTATCTCAGAACTGTGTGAAAAGTCAGAATTGCAAGATACTCACATTTGTGAGAAAAAAGTAAGAATTGTGTTTATATCTCGCAATTGTAACTTTTTTCTTAGAATTGCAAATTAAGTTAGAATAGTGAGATATAAACTCGCAGTTCTGAGAACATGTCATTTCCCCCCCTCAAAACTGGACTTTATAACTCGCAATTAGGAGTTTATTTCACTTATCTCAGAACTGTGTGAAAAGTCAGAATTGCAAAATACTCACATTTGTGAGAAAAAAGTAAGAATTGTGAGTTTATATCTTGCAGTTCTGACCTTATAACTCACATCTGTGAGTTTATGTCACACAATTCTGACATTATAACTCGCAATTGCGAGATCATATCTCACAATTCTCAGAACAAAGGTCAGAACTGTGAGATAAAAAGTCAAAATAACCTTTTTTAATTTTTTATTCAATGGCTGAAATGGGCTTCCATTCCAGATCAACTCACCCCAGTGGCAAACCATCTAAAATTTGAAATGTTACGATGCTGCGTTTGTTGAAATCGTGTGACTTGGCCAGTTTCATTTGCGCTCCGAAAGACCTCACATACTTTTCTGCCAAAATTTAAACTGTTTTTATGCTACCAGGAAAACCACTGTAAAGCTTATGCTGCGTTCCAGGCAGGTTTTTGAGCCCGTAAATCACGACTTCAATCACTACTTTATTATTATAATATTATTATTATTAATTTGATCACAACGTTATATTGTCCTGAAGTCTATGTTGTTGTTTCATTGTTGTTTCATTGGCTATGTGATGTCAGAGTGCGGAACTGAGAGTACATCGATGTAGTACAAGTTCATGGGTGGGAAGTTACGGGTTTGACTGCCGTTCCAGTGCACTTTCATGGGTAGAAGGTTGGAAAATATGGGTAACGGGTTGCCTGGAACGCAGCATTAAATCTGTAGTGTAGTGGAATTACAATAACAACCGACATCAATTTTTTTGGTCATAATAACCATTGTAGTCCTAATCAGTGTTGCTTAAGTTTCAGTTATATTAAAATATATTGCACATGTTTCTGTCTCACAGATTTGATCATTGAGTTGTTGGAACTTCAGCAGAGAATCCAGGCCATTGAATTCTGGTCAGATGACCTAAATCGCACTGCAAGCCTTAAAGATGTTTGCTATGCGCCACTCAATCCAAGCAACCCATCTTTAACAGACTGTGCTGTCAACAGTCTACCGCAGTACTTCCAAAATAGCATTGACAACCTGAATGCTAAAGTGAACATGACAGAGCTTGGCGTCACTAAGGAGGTGGACTGGAGGGACCATTTCATCTACTGTGTTAAGTAAGTCAGATATCTGTGGCTGTCCCATTACCTACCTAACATTTGAGACTGCACAGAGATATTTCCAGCTTCTTGAAGTTGAAGTTCCACTAAAAAGTTTTAAAAACTTTTCACCGTTTCTGTGACTCAATCAGCTAGTCCGAGTTTGCCCACGGGGATTGTTTTTAGGCAGACCGTTGTAGGTTAAATTGTTAATCCAGTAGGTTGCGACAAGTGACTCCTTATCAGTGAATCATTTGCTCACCAGTTGATTCAAAAACATGATTCATTCAGGAACAAAATAAGAAACGGCTTAATTATAAAAACAATATCAGTCATAATTATATTTTGATTGCCCACAGCTCTCCATTATCATTTAAAGACATCACAGCTCTTGGCATGAGTTGTATGGCAGACTATGGAGGCCCTGTCTTCCCCTTCCTGGCTGTAGGAGGATATGACAGTAAGACACAAATCTGTTACTATCATTTCACCATTAGCTTAAAGATTCACTGGACTGACTCTGGCTTTCCATTACATTTTCAGATGAGGAATACACCACTGCCGAAGCCTTAATCCTTACCTTCTCTCTAAACAATTACGCACGGACTGATGTTAAATTTAAAGTGGCGCAAGAGTGGGAGCAAAGGTTCCTTGATATTGTGCAGGAATATCAGAAAAACCCAAACACAAACTTCACATTTGCCTACATGGCTGAGGTAAGACTCTATCGACCGTACTGTATGTTGTAATGATCAAATATGTCAGTTTAACAATCTCATAATCAAACTACCTGGTGTTCCGCAGAGGTCCTTGGAGGATGAGATTAACAGAACAACGGCAGAGGATATCCCCATATTCATGATAAGCTATGCTGTCATCTTCCTCTACATAGCCGTGGCTCTAGGGGAATATTCATCCTGCAAGCGTATCCTGGTGAGTGCGTAATAGAGTGGTTAATGGTTAATGGGAATTTGCTCATTTCTGGTAACGGGAAAAAAGGAAGAAGCATTTTTTTTCTTCTTAAAATAAAGCCCTATAATGGAAAGTCCACCAGGTTTTAAGTGTGTTCTGAGCAATTGAATCAACACATTCACAATTAAAATATAAGATCATATCAAAGATAAGATAAGATATAAATGTTATTAGTTATAGATATTTATTTTATTTACAATACCCGGTGTTGAGGAGTAACTAGTTACATATATAATTTAATTCCATAGTAAATCTACCTGAAATCTAAATCACTTTCTCTTAAATGTTGTGCAATATTTATGATATGAGGCCGTAAAAGTGTCAATAATAATCATAAAAGTGCTATAAAGAGCTGATAAGTAAACTTTATTATTATTACTAGAATACGAAAAGGAAGAACATACTAAATGCATACAAAAGTATTTTAAGTCAACTACCCTTGGATTATTTTGACAAGGTTGTATCATTGTTTTATAGGTAGACTCAAAGTTCTTGGTTGGACTGGGTGGTATTCTAGTCGTCGGCTGCTCTGTCATTGCCTCTATGGGTTTCTATGCCTGGATTGGGGTTGCGTCCTCACTGGTTATTCTTCAGGTCGTACCGTTCCTTGTGCTTGCTGTGGGAGCTGATAACATCTTCATTTTTGTTCTGGAATATCAGGTTTGTTGAGTTTAATGTTTTTTTTTTTTTTTTTTGACATTCTAGGTCATACTTACACTGTAGGTCACTCTGAACTCACTTTTCTTAGTCACTGTTCTACGCTACCGTTCAAAAGTTTGGGCCGTTAAAAAATGTTGTTCTTTTGAACTTCTTATTTATCAAAGAAACCTAAATAGCCTATCCTGGTCATTTAAATATTAAGCACTGTTTTCAACTGTGATGACAATGAGAAATATTTCATGAGCAGCAAATCAGCATATTATAATAATTTCTGAAGGATCATGTGACACTGAAATCTGGAAAAATGACTGCTGAAAATTGAGCTTTGTCATCACAGGAATAAATTACATTTTAAAATAAGATTTCAAAAGTTTACATACACCTTGCAAAATCAAAAATGTTAATTATTTTACCAAAATAAGAGGGACCATACAAAATGCATGTTATTTTTTATTAAGTACTGACCTGAATAAAATGTTTCACATAAAAGATGTTTACATATAGTCCACAAGAGAAAATAATAGTTGAATTTATAAAAAAAATGACCCAGTTGTTCTTCAGAAAAATTCTCCATGTCCCATAAATTCTTTGGTTTTTCAGCATATTTGTGTATTTGAACCCTTTCCTATAATGACTGTATGATTTTGAGATCCATTTTCTCACACTGAGGACAACTGAGGGACTCATGTGCGACTATTACCAAAAGTTCAAACACTCATTGATGCTCTAGAAGGAAACAAGATACATTAAGAGCCGAGGGTGAAAACTTTTGGAATTTGAAGATCAAATAAATTTAACTTATTTTGTCTTCTGGGAAACGAGTAAGTATCTTCTGTTGCTTCTGAAGGGCAGTACTAAATGAAAAAAATACACATCTTAAAAAGTTTCTTAATGTATTGTTTTTCCTTCTGGAGCATCAGTGAGCATTTGAACCTTCTGTAATAGTTGCATATGAGTTTCTTAGTTGTCCTCAGTGTGAAAAGAGGAATCTCAAAATCACCCTTGGAAAGGGTTCAAACACACAAAAAATGCTGAAAAACCAAATAAATTTGTGGGACCTAAAGGATTTTTCTGAAGAACAGCGGGCTGCTCAAGACAGACAAGGGACTCGTGAACAACTATCTGTCATTTATGTGAAATATCTTATTCAGGTGAGTACTTAATAAAGCATAACATGCATTTTGTTTCATTTGGTAAAATAATGAACATTTTGCAGATTCTAAGAGGTGTATGTAAACCTTGACCTTAACTGTATATTCAAAGACACTTGTATTATTGCTGCTTTTACTTTATTTTCAATTAAATAAATGCAGAAATTGTGAGCATGGAAACCAAAAATCTTACCAACCTCACATTTTTGAATGGTAGTGTGCCATGTATTCTATTTTAGAACTTTGAGGATATTACTTATTTCTCCACTACTATGGCTATAATTTCATAAAACATGCTTCGTTTTTGTCTTTTCAATCAGAGAGATATGCGCAGACCAGGAGAGAAGAGGGAGGAACAGATTGGAAGAGTTCTTGGAAGCGTGGCTCCCAGCATGCTGCTTTGCAGTTTGTCTGAATCAGTTTGCTTCTTCCTGGGTAAGAATCTCCTACTGATGCCAACTCTGTTGTAACCTATAAAACACAAGCTCACGAGAAAAACAAAACAAAACAAATCTAATGAATAGAAATGAGGAAAATACATTATACTGCCTGACCTTTACTCATATCTAACATGATGCAGTAGATATGTATCATCTTAATTAAAGAGAGATAGGATTCATGTATAGTACAGGCAATAATGTACTTTCGGCTCCTGAATGCGTCATATATAAAGCAGTCAGTGGGTTCGGATTAATTGCATCTGTGAGGAAAGCTATATACAGATGACTAAACACACCCTTACTGTCTCTTTGCAGGTGCTTTGAGCACTATGCCAGCAGTGAAGTCTTTCGCCCTATATGCTGCACTGGCTGTGCTCATGGACTTCATTCTTCAGATGACTGCCTTCGTGGCTCTGCTCTCACTTGACGCTCGGCGACAAGATGCAAACCGGTGTGAGATCGCTTGCTGCGTTACTGTGAAAACTCAACACCCGTCAGAACCCAACCAGGGTATCCTGCTCCCATTAATGAAAAAGTACTATGCCCCTGCACTGCTCAACTCTGTCACCAGAGTAGTAGTAGTAAGTTCCTACTTTATCGACAATGGTATTAGCGTCTTTTATCAACTACAGGCACTTTTATGTCTCAGAGTGGATTTTTATTAACCAACAGATTTCAAAATAATTTATCTTGTCACATAAAATTTGGAAAAGTTGGAAAATTAATTTGCAGTTGAATTACTGCTTTTGATGGACTTACAGTGCCTTGCAAATGTATTCATACCCCTTCATTTTTTTCACGTTTTGTTGCAGCATTATGTTAAACTGCTTTAAATTAGTTTTTCCCCACATCAATTTACACTCCATACACCATAAACACATAAAACACTGAAGTAAGTACATTGCATAAGTATTCATACCCTTAACTCAGTACATAGTTGAAGCACCTTTACAGCCTCAAGTCTTTTTGGGTATGATGTGACAAGCTTTGCACATCTGCATTTGGCAATTATCTGCCATTCTTTGCCTCACCTTTTCACCTCTCAAGCTCTGTCAGCTTGGATGGGGGCTAGCAGACATTTTCTAGAGTCCAAGTTGTTCCACCCTGCTGAAAAAAACAGCATATGCTGGTTAGGTATGTTTTGGTGCTGGGATGCTGGTTTTAGCTGGTATATGCTGGTCCTTTGCTGGTTTATGCTGGCCCCTTGCTGGTTTATGCTGGTCCTTAGCTGGTTTATGCTGGTCATGTTGCTGGTCAAGGACCAGCATAAACCAGCAAAGGATCAGCATTAACCAGCAACATGACCAGCATAAACCAGCAAAAACCAGCAAGGGACCAGCATAAACCAGCAAAGGACCAGCATATACCAGCTAAAACCAGCATCCCAGCACCAAAACATACCTAACCAGCATATGCTGGTTTTTTCAGCAGGGCAGTCGTCTTCCATTATGGATAATGGAGGCTACATGCTTCTGTGAACCTTCAATGCAGCAGATTTTTTTCTGAACTCTTCCCTAGATCATTGCCTTAACACAAGTCTGTCACTGAGCTCTACAGGCAGTTATCTTGACCTCAGGACTTGGTTTTTGCTCTGATATGCATTTTCAGCTGTTAGACCTTTTCTGAGAGGTGTGTGCCTTTCTAAATCAAACTCATTCAAATGAATTTGCCACAGTTTAACTCCACTCGAAGTGTAGCGACATCTAGAAGCAATATGAATGCTCCTGAGCTAAATTGAGTGTCCCAGAAAAGGGTATGAATAGTTATGCAACAGGATCATTTCAGTTTTTTATTTCTAATAACTGTTTTGTGCTTTGTCATTATGGTGTATGAGGTGTAGATTGATGCGGGAAAAAAAGTAATTTAAAGCAGTTTAACATAATGCTGCAACAAAACGTGAAAAAAATGAACTGTAACTTGGTCCCAAAAAAATCTGAAAATCCATTGTTAAGATATAAACTATCATATGCATTTACAGTGTAAAACTAGTAAATGTGTAAAAAAAAAACACCCATTTACAGCTGATTAAATGGGGATTTTTTTTGTCATTTATATGCTTTTATATGAACAAATTAGTAATAGTTTAATCTTATTATGTCTTGTTCTCTTAGATGGTGGTGTTTCTTGCAGTGTTCTGTGCTTGTGTGTTCCTCTTGTTCCATGTAAAAGTGGGATTAGATCAAGAACTGGCCATGCCATCTGTAAGTTTAATCTATTAGCCTGCCAGTAAAAATGACCAATTACGCCAATATGGGTTTTAAAAAATCTTTCAGTTATTGGATATTAAGTTACAGTGTTGACTTTCTCTCTTTGTCTGTGTATAAATATGATCAGGACTCCTACATGTTGGACTACTTCGCATACCTCTATAAGTATTTTGAGGTTGGTGTGCCAACGTATTTTATCACGACCAAAGGGTTCAATTTCACCAGTGAGGAGGGCGTAAATGCAGTGTGTTCCAGTGTGGGATGTGACCAGTTCTCTTTCACCCAGAAGATCCGATACGCCACTGAGTACCCTGAGCGGTAAGTCCTACATATCTACAGTTAAGGTCAAAAGTTTACACACACCTTGCAGAATCTGCAGAATGTTAATTATTTTACCAAAATAAGAGGGATCATACAAGATGCATGCTATTTATGATTTAGTACTTATATATGCAACTATTACAGAAGGTTTAAATACTCACTGATGCTCCAGAAGGATAAATAATGCTTTAAGAGCCAGGGGTGAAAACTTTTGAACAGAACAAAAATGTGTAGCCGACATTTTTCTTATTTTGCCTAAATATCATATTGTTTTTGTTTAGTACTGCCCTTCAGAAGCTACTGAAGATACTTGCATGTTTCCCAGAAGACAAAATAAGTTCGATTTAATTTACCCTAATCTTCAAATTCCAAAAGGTTTCACCCCCAGGCTCGTAATGCATGGTCTTTTTCTTATGGAGCCTCAGTGAGTTTTCAGAATCAAGTGTATGTAAACGTTTTAACAGGGTCATTTTTATAAATTCAACCATGGACTGGAGTATATGTAAATATACTTATTCAGGTCAGTACTAAATAATAATGTCATGCATTTTGTATGATCTCTCTTATTTTGGTCAAATAATAAACATTTAGCAGATTCTGCAAGGTGTGTGCGAACTTTTGACTTCAACTGTAAATGCTCACCAAGGCTGTATTTATTTGATCAAAAATACATGAACAACTGTACTATTGTAAATTTATTAAGCAAGGCTTACTTTTCTTTAAAGCTGCTGATTAAAACTGAAATCTTGCTGATTGCTCTAGATCTTACTTGGCTATCCCAGCATCCTCCTGGGTGGATGACTATATTGATTGGCTTAACCCTGGATCTAAATGTTGTCGTATCTATACGTCTGGCCCAGACAAAGGCGAATTTTGTCCTGCCAATGAGAGTAAGTGTTTCTATATCATTTAGCAGCTAACATATAAAGCCTTGTTTTTTATCCGCACATGTACAATGAAACATAGAGAACTAAATGAGAACTTTCTTTGACAGCGGGTGTCCTTTCATGTTTGAAGAAGTGTCTGACCATACCCGAAAGTGGTGTCCTCCGACCTAGTGCTGAAGATTTTAACAAATTCCTGCCAGACTTTCTTAGCAACAGGCCTGACCTACAGTGTCCAAAAGGGTAAGAAATCTGAAAAACTATGAATGTTGAGAATGAATCACATTCATGATTATGGTCAACAAAATGTATGCACTTACTAAAAATGTTTTGTTTCATTTCCAGTGGTTTGGGAGCTTATGATAAAGCTGTGGTTAGAGACGACACTGGGGAAATAATAGGTGAGATCCATAAATTCATACATAAACTGTATGAATTGTAATTTGCTTTCACCTCCTATAGCAGTGGTTCTCAACTGTTCTACAGAATTGCTGAGTCATTTTGTCAATTTGTAGCCTAGTCCGCACTGGTTCCCATTATAAATTCAAGAATAGCAGTTTCCCACTACTTGTCTTTCATGCTTTTAGGTCTACAAACAGCTCGTTTAAGAAACATTGAAGTGTTTGATTCCTTATAGCTTTTTTTTTTTTTTTCTTTCAGCGTCTCGGTTCATGGCCTACCACACTCCTCTGGTCAATTCGCAGGAGTTCACAGGAGCGCTGGAGAAAGCCAGAGAACTGGCACTTAATATCACACTGGCCATGAGGAACATCTCAGGCACCTCTCCAGACTTTGAGGTCTTCCCTTACACGTAGGTTTTCACTTCTAATCGTCCATTATCCTTCTAGAATTATCATCCTCACCCTTGCTCCTTTTTCCCCAGGATTAGATAAGAAGCGATAATCAGTTCATTTAGTACTATTGAATGACAACGCATCCTTGAGCTACTTTATAATATTGCAAAACAGCATCAAGGATCCTAGAGCTAATTCATACTTTTCATTCAACTACAGGATGGAATATATTGTGTGTAGCAAGGATGTGACGCAGCCATTTTAAAGGTGGCACGAGTGAAAAATTTAATGCTATAAGATCTATGTGATCTGTTTTTTAAGAAGATTCTTACATTCATCAAGGGTGCATTTATTTGTTTAAATATCCAGAAAAAAAAACGTATTGTGAAATATTATTTCAGTGCAAAAAAAATGTCTATGTGAAAATATTTTAAAATGTAATTTATTCCTGTGCTGCGCAAATCTATATTTTTGCATTATTAATCCTTTAGAAATTGATGATTTATAGATAATTCATTCTCAACATTGAAAACAGTTGCACTGCTTAATATTGTTGGAACCTGTGATACTTTTGTTTAGGATTCTTAAAAAAAAATTAAAGTTAAAAAACAGCATTTATTTAAAATAGAAGTCTTTTCTAACAATGTAAACTATCATTTAAACATTTTTTTTTTTAAGAAATACTTTCATACACCAAGGATGTTAAATTGATAAAAAGTGTTAATATCAACATTGATAATAAAAGTTAGAAATTAGCACATTAAAAAAAAGATTTCTGTAAGATAATGTGAGACTGAAGACTGTAGTAAGGATGCTGAAAATTCAGCTTTGCATCACAGAAATAAATTATATTTTAAAATATATTAAATAAAAAACATTAGTTTAAACTGTAATATTTCACAATATTACTGTTTTTTCTTTTCTTTAAAAAATCTTACTGATCCCAAACTTTTAAATGGCAGTGCACATTTTTTGTATGCTTATATATGCACTTAAGTCCTACTTATGTCAAAAAATCACTCTTAAGTTCAAGAAATTGCACTTTATATATTGCAAATATATTTAAACTATTCAACTATAATAGATTTCATTCATAATTTCGATTTTCGTTTATTTGCAAATAACATGGAATTCAGTGTCCAAAATACACTCTTAAAAAGGATGTGTTAAAAACAACACAGCCTGTGTTGTTTCTTAACACACCTTTGTGTCTAGTTAAGGAAAACACATTTTGTGTTAGTTTTAACTCAACTAGTGTGTTATTCCAGCTAACACAGAAAATGTGTTGATTTTTTCTACACACTATTGTGTTATAAATACACAATTTGTGTCAATTATGTGTTATTTTTTTTACCATTTTTTGTATGCAATAAAGACACTGCAAACTAATGTATAGTTTAAACACAATTTATTAAACCTGCTACTAACAATTACATAAAAACTCAAAAAGGTTAAAAAAAGAGAGGTAAACAATCGATTCAGTCATTTCAACATATAATTGTTCCTTGAGTGAAAAGTTGTTAATGGTTTATAAAGTTTGTACTTTAAAAAAATGTGGTATTTGACAACCTCTTAAGCATTAATCGTTTTATTTACATATTTTTATCAGCATACAAGTGATGGTGAGGGTCGTGAGATGAAGTCTCTCGTTTGTCTCTGTCATGTCAGTAACTGCCACAAGCACTTCAGGAGTGTCTTCCAGTCAAAGCTGCAAGAGTAAAATAAAGATACTTTCGTTATTTATAGGCTACACATAGCGAATATTGTAAAATAGCGATAGCTAAAAAGGCAAGAAAAGCTGTTAGCGTCTTAGGGCAATTTGCACAATACATGTCACAACGAAGCTGTTCATTTTCAAAGAGAAAGACGTGACGAACGAATGCATTTTCTCATTAGCACTACAACGTGTCAATGATGAATTAAAAGCAATTCTGTTCACAATTAATCCAACAAAAGAAACTATAAAGCTCGTTAAAATAAGCTCCCACCGTCGTGATGTGCCGCAGGCGCAGCTCGCATCGGCATTCGTGAGGCAATTTTACCACGTATATATGTGCCAAATGCCCCTCGACTGTCTCCAAACGATCACAAAAGACATTTTAAAAACGTATAATGGCAAATAAAAACATTTCTTACCTTCACACATCGAAGTTATGTCCTGACGATGAAAACTTGCAGCACGAGGAAATTAGCTTGTCTCAGTAGAATAACGGCTCATGAAGTGAGGCAAGCAGCAATGTGATTGGCTGATATTTAACACATATTGTGTTGGACACACTGTGTTGGATATTTTCTTTTTTCTTTTTCGTTTTTAACACACATTTAACACAAAGTAACACAAAATGTGCTAAAATAGACATAACACAAACAATGTGTTAAAAATTAACACATCCTTTTTGAGAGTATATTACATTCAGTTCACACTTAAGTAAATTCCTTAAAGTAAATTTAGAAGAACAGATTTTTTTTTTAATTATGCAAAAGTGGATAAAATAAAAATACCACTGTAATAGTTTATTCAAGCAAAATAGGGCCCACAATGAGACCCAGTTTCTCTGTGCACTGACTCTATGATCTTTTATTTTACAGTGTGACGTACGTGTATTACGAACAGTACCTGACCATCGTGAACGAGGGTTTGTTCAACATCGGCGTGTGTTTGCTCCCCACATTTGTTGTGTGTTGCATCCTGCTCGGGATGGACTTGAGATCAGGTTTTCTGAACCTGCTCACCATAGTAATGATCACTGTGGATACGGTTGGCGTCATGACATTATGGGGCATCGACTTCAACGCTGTGTCACTTATCAACCTTGTGACGGTGAGTGGTTTGGAGAAACACTGTGTGTTCTGCATGTTTACAGTTCATAAATCACTGACGGTAGTCAGGAACGATCTATAACATTCTCATCTCACTGCTGGTTTGTTTTTCAGGCCGTTGGTATATCAGTGGAATTCGTGTCTCATTTAACACGCTCATTTGCTCTCAGTATTCGCCCCTCGAGGGTCGAGAGGGCGAAGGAAGCCACAGTTAACATGGGTAGTGCGGTGAGTAGCACAACCACAAAGATGTTGAGATGTCTTCAGTTCTGCATTAGTTTGTATGCCTAATTCATGAACATGTATGTTCTTATTCACAGGTGTTTGCTGGAGTTGCAATGACAAACCTACCTGGAATAGTAGTGCTGGCATTTGCTAAAGCACAGCTCATCCAGATCTTCTTCTTCAGACTCAATCTGGTCATCACTTTGCTCGGCATGGCCCACGGCCTCATATTTCTGCCCGTGCTGCTCAGTTTCTTTGGTATGTTTTCAGAACCTTAACTTCAATTTATTTAATCTTCATTTCAATTACTGAAAATTAATTTTTGATAGTTTAAGTTAAAGGATTAGTTCACTCCAGAATTTAAATTTACCTAATCGTTTACTCACCCCCATGCCGTCCAAGAAGTTCATGTCTTTCTTTCTTCAGCCGAAAAGACATTAAGGTTTTTGAGGAAAACATTACACGATTTTTCGGGGATCAACCGGTTGAAGGTCCAAATTGCAGTTTCAAAGGGATCTACACAATCCCAGCTGGAAATAAGGGAATTATCAAGCGAAGTGATTAGTCATTTTCTAAAAAAATAAATAAAAATGTATACACTTTTTAACCACAAATGCTCATCTTGCACTAGCTGGACTTCACGCATTATGTAATCGCATTGAAAAGGTGGAAGTACCAGCCCAGTGTTTACAAAGCGAACCAGCAAAGAAAGTCAAATGCCCTTCAGCGCCATTTCGTTGATGAATAATTTATCATAATTTTCATTAAACAACATATTTTTCACCTACAAAAACGTGACAATAATGCGCCAAAAACTCGTTTTGAACGACAAAAAACTATGACGAAAATCTATTGACAATAAAAATGTTAGGGAACGGTTTGGGAAGAGATTTACTCAAAACGAATCTGTTGCGGGGTTAGATGCGTACATTTGAACTGTAACATAGCCTATTGATCTATCCAGTGGGAAATTATCTAGCATACGTTTGCTGTACATCTCATAAAATGTTCAAAAATGTCAAAATCTGTGAGTAAGAGAAGAACAGACAAATGGATAAATTTTGGCGACGCAAAAGAAGAAGCGCCTCTCCCACAACGTACAAGAATTCTTTTGAACAAAACGATGTGGAATTGTCCATTTTGACAAGCATTCACGTAAACACACTCGGTTACATCTTAGATGAACATAAACATTTGGGAGAATATTGTTTGTGTATCAGTACTAGGGATGCGCAGTATATTGAAGTTGACCTGTGGGCGAAACGGGGGTAAACGTGACAACAAAACATTGCGATGGATCATCAAAGGGATTAAACTCCTTCAATGCGATCGAAACGTACCTTTTGATACCTTTTTATTATCGATACAGAGGTAATTTTGGTATGGAGCCATCCCTAATCAGTATACTGCATCCGTTTTAAAGGGACAGCAGCCTAATTTAGTTGCTATTGTCTGTGGCACTGATGTTAATCAAGCAACAAAAGAAAAACAGAAAATCTGCTCTTGACTGAATCACTTTAGTATCCCTAACAAAGATTATCTAAATTAATTTAATAAATATGTCTGCTTGAAAGAATGAAGAATATAGCATAATTAGCTTAACCATTTCATTGAGAAGAAGACCTTGTTCTTGTTTCTTAATGAGAAGTGGTTTCATTTCATTTTAATATAAAGGCATGTTGCATGTAACTTCAGTTAAATCTGTGTCTATCATGATAAAACCTTAATATCAAACCTATACAATGAGTTTGGTCATTTTAGAGAAATGCTTAATGAATGCATAACACTTTAACTGAACCCATTAGGTTTTAGCCAACTAAATCATTACATTTAGTCGACTAAAACTAGACTAAAACTAAAACAATTCAGATAACTAAAGTATGACTAAACCTAAATGGCATTCCAACAAAAAAATTGTTATTAAAATTAACATTGATGCCCTTTACAAAACAGAACAGGGTAAAACATAGATGTTGGACTATTAAAAAGTTGGAGGAGAAAATTAGATGAAGTGTTTCGCTCTACTCTACCTTTTTGAACCAAAGTACACATCGCAGAGCTAGTGCAAGATTATCATTTGTGGCTTAAAACTATGTAAATTCATTTTTCTTTAAAAAGATGACCAATCGTTACACTAGATAAGACCTTTATTCCTTGGCTGGATCACGTAAAGCCCTTTGAAGCTGCATTGAAACTGGACCTTCAACCCATTGATCCCCACTGAAGTCCATTATATGGAGATAAATCCTGGAATTTTTTTCTCTCAAAAACCTATATTTCTTTTCGAATGAAGAAAGAAAGACACAAACACCTTGGATGATATAGGGGTGAGAAAATGAACAGGAAATTTTTTATTCAGACTATGTAGCAAGCACTAGAAATCCATTCCAAACCGTTTAACCAGCCAAGTCAGACTTTGTGTATTATATCAGGGTTTGATTAAGCAAAACTTCTAAAATATCCTCTGTGTTGCTCAGGTCCTGGTGTGAACAACGCAGTTCTGCTGCAGATTCAAGAGAACAAAGCCAAGGAGACACAACTCAACAACCAACACACATATGACAACTTAAGTTTTGAAAACTATGAAAAATCCACTGGTGAAATCCCTACAAATCCCTCACATCAGAGTCAAGAGAACAAAGCCAAGGAGTCAGAATTCGACAAACAACATACATTTGATAACATTAGTTTAGAAAACCATGACAAATCCAATGGTGAAATCCTTGCAAAGTCCACACATCTGTGAAAAAGGCAGAAATGAACTGCATTTCCTTCAAGTTCCTCCTAAAGGAAACACGTCAATTTCTGTGCCCACCATTGACATTTTGTAGCCCAGAGCCTCTTCCTTCCAGTTCATTTACCTCCACTATAACACTGAACTTGTAGTATGAGAGATTCCTCTGAATGAAGTGATCAGCTGCTATTACACACACTACTGCACGTGAGACCTAAAGAAAAAAATGCAACCAGTAAGCAGAATCTCATCGTGCTATGTCAGCTCCATGCCTTTTTATGTGGACTCAATAGCATTGCATTAAGCTATAAAACTATTTATCAACTTCTGAAGAGGTTTACAAGAGATACTCAGCATGTCAATCCTTCGCCGTCATCTATATCGGTGATTATCTTGCCCAGGTCACGCCTGAGGCAAAGTGATAACAGATACATATGAGGAGCGCAATCCACTGTTTCAGAAATAAGGAAATTAGTACAATAGTTTGGAATTATTTTACTTTTTTATTGTGTAATATTTGTTAAATGTTATATTTAATTTTGTAGTCGAGATTTCATATTGTCATTTTTGCATGCAAGTAATTGCCTTGTTGAGGATAGAAACATGTAACACGAAAAGCACACAATGCAACTCAAATAACACTCCAGTATAAAGAGCATCTGCTCTTGTTTTATAAGCATTATTGTAATAATATAAAATGCACTGTATGTATTTGTACATTCTGTATAAACTCGTTAAAACTTCAATATCTCAACATTGCATTCAAAGTTTACCGTTTACTGTTAAAGTACCATAAAGCACTTTTACAGCAGTTTATTGGTTGTATGATTGAAACTAATTTCAGAGGCAATCAAGGAACCTTTTTTGTATATTATAGACTATTTTTACAGGGCAAATATTAAAGGGGGCATAATACACACAGTTTCACCTAATCTTATGTTAATCTCGAGTACCTATGGAGTAGTACTGCATCCTTCATATCTCCAAAAAGTCTTAGGTTTTATCATATTTACTAGGGATGTGACGAGAGCTCGTGGCACAATATCTCAATGTGTCTCGCGAGAATGTGACTATAAAGGCATTCAAATCTACATTTATGCTGCTTCTGATCCAGAAAGTGTCTTTTCAACCACATAATGAATATTATTGCTGTGTTACAGACATTTAAATAATAGAAGTACTGGGATAAAAGTTTATAGTTTGGTTATAAACACTTACTGCCTACAGTAGCGATCAAAACGAAAGTATCTTAAAGGGATAATGAAAATGTGATGTTTATCTGCTTACCCCCAGGGTATCCAAGATGTAGGTGACTTTGTTTCTTCAGTAGAACACAAACAAAGATTTTTAACTCAAACCGTTGCAGTCTGTCAGTCATATAATGGCAGTCAATGGTTACCAAATCTTCAAGAGTAAAAAAACATACACAAACAAAACCAAATTAAACCATGCAGCTCGTGATGATACACTGAGGTCTTAAGACACAAAATGATCGGTCTGTGAAAAAAGCTGAACAACGGTTTGAGTTAAAAATCTTTGTTTGTGTTCTACTAAAGAAACACTTGAATGTATTGTAATGCTTATCCTCTTCATAGTAATCATTCATAATTAATCATTAAATCAATCATTCAGGAGATTGCAATAGTGAAACAAGTCTTCATTGATTGATATACTGACATTTTTTTTGATCAAATATGAGAGAATTGTGAGAGAATTGTGATCTTCAATTTATATAAAAAAAATCAGAGATTTTCAGTTTATCCAGAATCATGCAGCTTTAGTTTACATGTTTATTACTGCATATAATTAATTAAAATAGAAGCTTAATTTCATAAAGTACAAGTTCATTTCAAAGTGCACTTTTGCATTTTGTGTTTAATAAAATACTATTTTTCACTATATACAGGTCCTTTTCAAAAAATTAGCATATTGTGATAAAGTTCATTATTTTCTGTAATGTACCGATAAACATTAGACTTTCATATATTTTAGATTCATTACACACATTTGAAAGTAGTTCTAGCCTTTTATTGTTTTAATATTGATGATTTTGGCATATAGCTCATGAAAACCCAAAATTCCTATCTCAAAAAATTAGCATATTTCATCCGACCAATAAAAGAAAAGTGTTTTTAATACAAGAAAAGTCAACCTTCAAATAATTATGTTCAGTTATGCACTCAATACTTGGTCTGGAATCCTTTTGCAGAAATGACTGCTTCAATGCGGCGTGGCATGGAGGCAATCAGCCTGTGGCACTGCTGAGGTGTTATGGAGGCCCAGGATGCTTCGATAGCGGCCTTAAGCTCATCCAGAGTGTTGGGTCTTGCATCTCTCAACTTTCTCTTCACAATATCCCACAGATTCTCTATGGGGTTCAGGTCAGGAGAGTTGGCAGGCCAATTGAGCACAGTAATACCATGGTCAGTAAACCATTTACCAGTGGTTTTGGCACTGTGAGCAGGTGCCAGGTCGTGCTGAAAAATGAAATCTTCATCTCCATAAAGCTTTTCAGCAGATGGAAGCATGAAGTGCTCCAAAATCTCCTGATAGCTAGCTGCATTGACCCTGCCCTTGATAAAACACAGCGGACCAACACCAGCAGCTGACATGGCACCCCAGACCATCACTGACTGTGGGTACTTGACACTGGACTTCAGGCATTTTGGCATTTCCCTCTCCCCAGTCTTCCTCCAGACTCTGGCACCTTGATTTCCGAATGACATGCAAAATTTGAGCAACAGTCCAGTGCTGCTTCTCTGTAGCCCAGGTCAGGCGCTTCTGCCGCTGTTTCTGGTTCAAAAGTGGATTGACCTGACGCCTGTACACGGTGGCTCTGGATGTTTCTACTCCAGACTCAGTCCACTGCTTCCGCAGGTCCCCCAAGGTCTGGAATCGGTCCTTCTCCACAATCTTCCTCAGGGTACGGTCACCTCTTCTCGTTGTGCAGTGTTTTCTGCCACACTTTTTCCTTCCCACAGACTTCCCACTGAGGTGCCTTGATACAGCACTCTGGGAACAGCCTATTCGTTCAGAAATTTCTTTCTGTGTCTTACCCTCTTGCTTGAGGGTGTCAATGATGGCCTTCTGGACAGCAGTCAGGTCGGCAGTCTTACCCATCAGTGTTTCCCCTACCATTATCTTAGGGGGGCGCCCTTTTTCCACTGAATAAGTCTATAATAATGTTTTCGTTATTTCACAAAGTAGGGTAAAGTACCGGGGAAAAAAAAGTAACGTTGGCTACCGGCACCCAACCCCCTAAGACCCCCCCCCCCCCAACACTGGAAACCTAGGGGAAACACTGCCCATGATTGCGGTTTTGAGTAATGAACCAGGCTGGGAGTTTTTAAACGCCTCAGGAATCTTTTGCAGGTGTTTAGAGTTAATTAGTTGATTCAGATGATTAGGTTAATGGCTCGTTTAGAGAACCTTTTCATGATATGCTAATTTTTTGAGATAGGAATTTTGGGTTTTCATGAGCTGTATGCCAAAATCATCAATATTAAAACAATAAAAGGCTTGAACTACTTCAGTTGTGTGTAATGAATCTAAAATACATGAAAGTCTAATGTTTATCAGTACATTACAGAAAATAATGAACTTTATCACAGTATGCTAATTTTTTGAAAAGGACCTGTATTTCATCGAGGATTACTTAAAAAAAAAAAGTTTAAAAATCTCGTCTCGTTCTCGTGAACCCAGTCTGACAGATACAGCTTTACGATTCTCTCCGAAAACAGCCGAGCTCCTGAAGGCGCGCCGTGGGTGGAGCTAAAGATTGACGAGAGCGTTTATTGCTAACAAAACACAGACATTTAATGCTGTTTCACTTACCATCTGAAGTTCTGAATCATTACCAGGATCTTTTGTAGCTGGGACCGCTCCATATTTCAGTATCAAACGATCTGTAAATCCAGTGTCAAACTGGGCCTTGTTTATAAAAGGTTCGTCAACAAACACACCTGCAAAACCGTTTCTGCCCCGGGAAAATAAACTGCATCTTCCACCGTTCACGTAACGCTGGGTTCTTCGGGAAGCTAAGCAAGGTTATCTTTGCTTTACAACCAAAACCACACTTTTTTTAGAGACTTTTTTTCTCGAGTGAGTCCCGTGCAGCGGTGCTGCAGCCGAATGAAGCGTCGTTGGGCGCGCTCTTGCGCTCGCTCTGGTCGATGTGTGCACGGGCGCGCTCTTTCGGGAGAAATGCCCATACAAGGAGTTCCACTGTTTAGACTAGAAGGGAGACAGTTCTCGCTACTGGGCATGCCCACATCAATCTAACGTTATTTTTAATCACACTGTACGACAATAATACTGTTTTTTTTTTTTATTATAGTAAGAGAAAAAATTAATTTCATTGTTAGTTTCCGGTCGGAGCTGTATCCCTTCTAGCCACAACCGAGTTCCACCCGTCAGGACGCAATTGAGAGCCATGATCGAAAAAAAAACTTTCCGAAACGTTTTTTTTTTTTTTAAACGTTGCCCATGTTTAGCATGAGAATCCAACTCTTTAACGGTGTAAATAACTTAACATGCATGAAACAGCATTGGACCCCGCTATTTAAAAACACTCAAAATAAACGCTGAACTGTAATATTGCTTCCTCATATGAATATTCAACTAGCAGTCTAGCAAGTATTCAAATATTTAAGCCTATCACTAAAACAGCTTTTAATGTTATTGTATAAAATCATCTTACAGTAAATCAAATCAAAGTTCACATTTATTGGCATATGCAATGAAAAACAAGTTTCATACAGCCACACTACTAAATCTTTAAATTGCATAGACTAGAAGGAATTGAACACATTCTAATTCAAAATAAAATAAAATCAAATTATACAATGAGAACCAGTGAATTTAATGACATATAGGAAAATTAAAATACGTAACAGTCCATTAATTGTGCAAACAAAGCACCTGCAATAAAAATGCTATTCTTACGCTCACACACACAAACACGCACGTACCTAAAGACTTTAACCCAGAAACCTGCCACTTTCTGTCAATACTGCTGCATAATGGAAATCTCTTTCAAACACATGCACTCATTCACTGGTGCAGAGTTCACTATGGTCAAAGGGGATGTTTGGATAAAAACAAGGGCCTTATCTCTTTAAAAGTATTATATCTTTCATGTATTAATTAGCATAACTATCAGCCATAAAACAAACGTCTCTAAAGTCTATAAAGATAAACCTGTACTGAAAGACCCTACTGTATGTCTATCTTTTATATCTGTAAAAAAAACATTGAGCCATCTGCCATCTAGTGGACATTTTCTGTGCTGTGACAAAGTAAACTATACACATCTAGAGCACATTTGGGCTTGCTATTTCTATACAAAATCAGTTTTATGACTAAGTTTCACATTTTCACAACCATTTTCTAAAATGTAACTCCCCGGTCTGACTGAATAACATACGTACTGTCAAACGGACCAGTCCAGAACCTGATGGGTGACTTATGGTACACAGCAGATTTTGATCTGTTGATGATTGTGTATAACACAAGCATGTAGTTCCCTCTTGCATGAAATATTGTCTCAAACAGTGTGCGTTAAGACCTAAGCACAGTTCATGAGGGTGCTTGTACACAGCAGGAGAAGCTCTGACCTAATATCAGTAACTCAGAATCTCTGGCAGACGTCCCGTCCACGAGTCAGCATGCAAGAGATCTCTGTTCACGAGCCTTCAGGCTCACTCGCTTTTTCCTCCTAATAGAGACAATGAAACAAAAAGAAATATGGTATTTAAACACTATGGTTTTATGTATTCGGTTAGTCCAATAGTAGTAGATTCTTTTTTTTCTTCTTTTTATTGGTAACAGTTTTGATTGTGTAACCATCAGTAAGATTAGTAAGATTTATAATGTTTTTTAAAGATTTCTCTTGTGCTAAAGACTGCATTTACTTGATCAAAAATACAGAAAAAAAAACAGTAATACTGTGAAATATTATTGCAGTTTAAAATAATTTTACTATATTTTAAAATATAATTTATTCCTGTAATGCAAAGCTGAATATTCATATTTTTTTGGAACATGTAATTATTAGGTGAATAAAAAGGAAAAAAAGCAAAACAAACAAAAAACAGCATTTATTCAAAATAGAAATCTTTTCTAACAATATAAGTCTTTGCCATCACTTTTTATTACTTTAACACAGCCGTGACTAAAAGTAATTTCTTAAAAAAAATAAAAAATAAAAATAAAAATTTACTGACCAAAAACTTTTAAAATGGTAGTTTATTTTGTTACAAAAGATTACTATTTTAAATAAATGCTGTACTTTTTAACTGTATTTTTTTATAGGATCACTATAAAAAGTATCACAGGTTCCAACAAAATATTAGGCAGCACAACTGTTTTCAACACTGATAATAAATCAACAGATTAGAATGATTTCTGAAGGATCATGTGACACTGAAGACTCATGATGCTGAAAATTCAGCTTTGCTTCAAAGGAATAAATTATATTTTAAAGTTTATTAAAATAGAAAACTGTTATTTTAAATTGCAATAATATTTCACAAAATCAATTTTTTTTCTGGATTTTTGATCGTCTTTTTAAAAAATCTTGCTGATCCGAAACTTGTGAATGGCACACATATATAATCAGTATAAAAAAAAACTGTGAACAGAAAAAAAATAATAAATTTCAGAATATTGTTAAAATTTGATTTACCTCTCTTTTTTTTAATGAAAGCAGTTTTTAATGAATATGTCATAATGATTGATGTTACAACTGTTTTTGTTTTAAATGTGCTCTCATACTTTTGAACCCAATAACAAAGCAAAAGCAAAAAATAAGTAAAAAAAAAAATACAAAACACAAAAGCACAAAAACAAAAACACACAAAAAACAAAGCACACAGCAAAACAAAAAATAAGAAAAATAAAAATACAAAACAAAAAAGCACACAGCAAAACAAAAACAAAGCAAAACAAAAATATAAAATAAAGCAAAAGCAAAAAGCACACAGCAAAACAAAAATAAAAACGCAAAACAGTAAAAAGCACAAAGCTTAACAAAAAACAAAAAGCACACCACAAAAAGTACTCAGCAAAACACAAAAACAAGAACCAAAATAAATAAATAAATAAAAACACAAAACAAAGTTAAAAGCACATAGCAAAACAAACAAAACACACACACACACACACACACACACACACAAAAAAAGCACACAGCAAAACAAAACACAATCCCAGTGAAAAATAAATATACTAAAATGTATTTGAAATGCATTCTATTTAATGCTACTATACTATTACTATTATTCAAAAATCAGTAGTGACATTAAACAGAGAAATTTGTATTGTGCACAAGTACTCCAAAGTTTATTTCTAATATTTATATCAGTAAGTCTTGAGCGATATGTCAGAAAATATGTTAATAGATTTGAACTATACTTATTCATGGAATAAATGTATTTTAAATATATTACTTTTTTACTAGGGAAAACAAAAAAAAATGTAAAAGAAAAAAAAAATGCAAAAAAATAAAAAGTAAAAAGCACAAAGTAAAACAAAAACACTCACAAAAAAACAAAACTCACAGCAAAACAAAAAACTAAATTAAACAAAACACAACACTGCACTCACACCTTGTGAAAGTGACGTATAGTTCATACCTTTTTGGTTGCTTAACCATGCATTTCCAAAGAACAGCATAGAGGGCTAACAGAAAGCCTATGAACACTGCTGCAGCGATTGCACCTGCAAACACAAACACATACACCTGTTACACTGCTGTCTGCAGTCTGAAAAACATCCACAGAGGCGCATAATCTGTATCCTCCACCCAGAGATGAGATCAGTAACACAGATATAGAGCATGACAGGCTGCAGTTTCATCATCTGCACTCCAAACATCATTTCCAGTGAAACATTCAGCTTGGACACTCTGCTACTGTTAGTAAACATCTCTTACTTATGAAGCATCACAGCTGCTTTATGAACTGATATTACGCATGTGAAAGGTCAAAGGTCCCAATAAATGGGAAAGAACAGTCCGTTTTTCATCAAGGAGTCTGACCCTGAAAATCAAGACATATATAGACATAAACAGTGTGTGCTTATACAGATATATAGTGTAATGAGGAAACGGGGGGAGGTGGAAAATTCCAGTGATGACTTGGAAACCTGTTTGAGCCTGTGAGCGGGGAAGCTGAAACAAGGAAAGGGGAAATGCAAAAAAAAAAAAAAAAAAAAAAGAAAATCAACCCTGAACTATGATTTAACACTTTACATTCACTTTCTCTTACTCACTGTGGTCAGGAGAAATTATGCAAACTACGGCTGCTATCTCTAATCACAGATCAAATGTTTATGTACAGATTAAATACACATATTAAATTACAAAATATATATAAACTACCAGTCAAAAGTTTTTGAACAGTAAGATTTTTTTATGTTTTTTTAAGAAGTCTCTCATGCTCACCAAGCCTGCATTTATTTGATCAAAAGTACAGCAAAAACAGTAAATTCTGAAATATTTTACTATTTAAAATAAGTGTTTTCTATTTAAATATATTTTAAAATGTAATTTATTCCTTTGATTTCAAAGCTGAATTTTAGCATCATTACTCCAGTCACATGACCCTTCAGAAATTGTTCTAATATTCTGATTTGCTGCTTAAAAAACTATTGCTTTTCAGGTTTCTTTGATGGACAGAAAGTTCAGAAGCAGCATTTATCTGAAATAGAAATCTTTTGTAACATTATGAATGTCTTTATCGTCACTTTTGATCAATTTAAAGAATCCTTGCTAAAAAGTATTAATTTCTATGAAAATATATATAAAACAATCTTGAGCAGCAAATCCCCATATTAGAATGATTTCTAAAAGATCAAAGATTGGTTTCAGGATGCTGAAAATGTACCTTTGATCACAGGAATAAATGTTTTAAAATATATTCAAATAGAAAAGTTAAAAAAAAAAAAAAAAGTACTTTTTTTTGCTGTACTTCGGATCACATGAATGCAGGCTTGGTGAGCAGAAAAATATATAGAATATATAGTGAATAAATATATAAAAATATATAGTAAATAAAAAAAGTGATATTCCGGAGCAGTATTTGTTTGCAGGTTAGTTAATTTAGTATTTTTTGTAATACAATAAAAATTTTCCATACTTCAAGTCTCAATTTGTGTCAATGACATTCTCATAAACATTTAGCAAGCAAATGAGGTTGTATCCTCATTAAATGATCAGTTTAGCCTCTGACGCTCTGCACTTCTCCAGAAATCCCAAGTGTTTAATAACAATTCAACAGCATCCTTTCTCACAGACCCACACACCCTTGAATACTTCTCAGTACAACCAGAATTCTCTAGAAATGCTGTGTATACACAGCATTGATATTTTTACACAAAATAACCCCTTGTCGTTTCATCAAATGTTTATTTTCACACTTGATTTGCGCTCTTCTCAGAACATGAAGAGAAAAAGAAAAAATGTCATTCACAGGAGACAGAGCACTAAGAGAGGAGAGGTCACAGATAAATCATGTTCCCAAAGGTTGTGTTTTGACAGAACTTGTTTTGGAGGCATACGTCATGTTTTAAGTCATAAAAACCTCTCAGCCAGCAAAGGAGATCTTGGGAAGACTTATTGAATGCGACTGAGGAAGAAAATAATAATAAAAGAGGAAGAGCTGTCACCAAACAAACATCGTTCTGTTGTAATGTAATGGTTCATCTCAGAGCTGACTGGTTTGGTTCATGGCATAAAACTCATTAAAGGGATAGTTCACTCAAAAATGAAAATTCTTTAATTACTCACCCTCATGTCGTTCCAAACCCATACGACCTTTGTTCATCTTCGGAACACAAAACAGGCGATTTTTGATGAAATCCGAGAGTTTTCTGATCCTGCAAAGACAGCAACACAACTGACACGTTGAAGGTCCAGAAAGGCAGTTAGAACATTGATAAAATAGTCCATGTGATATTAGTGGTTCAACCTTAATTTTCTAGCAAAACAATGAAGCTACAAGAAAACATATTGTTGAATAAAGTCATTATTTTTGTTTTCTTTGCACACAAAAAGTATTTTCATAGCTTCATACAATTAAGGTTGAACCACTGATGTCACATGGGCTGTTTTACAGATGTTCTTATGACTTTTCTGGGCCTTGAATGTGTCAGTTGCTCTGCTGTCTATGCAGGGTCAGAAAGCTCTCGGATTTAATTAAAAATATGTGACCCTGGACCACAAAACCAGTCATAAGGTAAAATTTTACAAAACTGAGATATATACATCATATGAAAGCTCAATGAATAAGCTTTCTATTGATATATGGTTTGTTAGGATAGGACAATATTTGACCGAGATACAACTATTTGAAAATCTGGAATATAAGGGTGCAAAAAAATCAGAATACTGAGAAAATCACCTTTAAAGTTGTCCAAATTAAGTTCTTAACAATGCATATTACTAATCAAAAATTACATTTTGATAGGTTTACAGTAGGAATTTTACAAAAAAATCTTCATAGAACATGATCTTTACTTAATATCCTAATGATTTTTGACATAAAAGAAAAATCAATAATTTTGACCCATACAATGTATTTTTGGCTATTGCTACAAATATACCCCAGCGACTTAAGACTGGTTTTGTGGTCCAGGGTCACATATCTTAATTTGTGTTCTGAAGATGAACGAACAGGGAACGAATTGTGAATCATTTGATTCGGATCAGGACTTCGGTGCAGGTTCGCAAATCATTTGTTTCAGATCAGGATTTCAAAGCAATTTCACAGATCTTTTTTTTTCCCAATTTTTTTTTAAACAGTAGAAAAGATTGGAACTTTGCGTATCGCAAATCTTTTGATTTAGATCAGGACTTCAAATTACGTATCAGGAATTCATTGATTTGAATCATTCAATTTGCATTCTGATCCAAATCAAATGCTCCAAAGTCCCGATATGAATCAAATTATTCTGATCAAAGTTCTAAACTAAATCAAATAATTCACGATACATGTTTTGAAGTCACAATCTTAAACAAATGATTTGCGATGTGCGATCCGATTGTAGCACTTCAAAACAGTGAATCATTTTTCGAAGCAATGGTTTAACTGATTCGGAGTTTAGAAAAAGCTCTGTTTCACCTATCAATACATGCTTTTTAAAATCATTACAAGCAATGTCGAAATTCTAAAACTGAATGGCTCTTTTAATTTGATATGTTTTTTGCTAAGAAATCGCTTTAAATTAATGATCAAAGTCACGAGTTTGAATCAATGTTGGCGGTTCCAGCGTAAATGACCCAAATGATTTGGTTAATCTGTTCCTTGCGTCTTCAGCCATGTTTACACTACACTGTCAGTACTACTACTTGCTTAGCTCGATTGGTTTCTGGTTCAGGCCTTAAATTTCAAAAAGTCAAATTCAAGTACTTCAACTCATAACTTAATTACTTGTATTTTAAGTTGATTTAACTTAAAATGTTAAGGCAGCTGCTGAACTTAAGTGCCTAAGTTGAAACTGGTGAAAACTTTTTACAGTGTACGAACCCCGAATGAAGGTCTTACGGTCTTGGAACGACATGAGGGTGAGTAATTAATGACAAAATTTTCATTTTTGGGTGAACTATCCCTTTAAGTAAATGCCGAAGGAGAAAATTAATTTAGAAATGTGCACTGTTCAAAGGTTTAGGGTCAGTAAGATTTTTGTTTGTCTAAAGCTCACCAAGTTTGCATTTTTTTAATCAAAAATACAGGAAAAACATTAATATTGTGAAACATTACTACAATATAAAATTAATTTTCTATTTTAATGTTTTAAAACGTAATTTATTCTTTTGATGGCAAAGCTGAATTTTCAGCATTGTTACTCCAGTCTTCAGTGTCACATGATCCTTCAGAAATCCTTCTAATATGCTGGTTTGATGCTTAAGAAACTTTCCTAATTATTATCAGTGTTAAACACATCTTAATATTTTTTTTCTTGATTCTTTAATTAAAATGTTCAAATGAACAGCACTTTTTTGAAATAGAAATCTTTGAAATAAAAATCTTTGTAATGGAAATCAGCATTTATTTGAAATAAAAAATCTTTTGTAACATTATAAAAGTTTTTACTGTCACTTTCTACCAATTTAATGTGCCCTTGCTGAATAAAAGTATTAAAAACTCAAATTAATTGTAAAAATCTTACTGACCCCAAACTTTTGAATGACAGTGAAAAAAAGTGATTGCTCACTGTTGCACTCTATTGTGACTGTCAAAAATGGAAAAAAGTGAGATCGTACCTGGTATGATTCCACTCTCTCTGTTCATGGGGGTCTCAGCGAGAGGGGGTGGACTGGCAGTAACTGAGCCTTTAGAGACAATGAAGATGATGTTAAAGCTTACATGTGCAAAACTATCATTAACATGATGTAATTAAGGCTGTTTGTTGTCTTACCATTTCTATCAGAGCTGGGAGGGAGCCATGAAGACACTGGGGAAACTATCTGGAGAGAGAAAACAACAGGTTATTCAATAAGAAAATAATGGGCGGGGCTTGTTTTGTATCCTTCTAAAACTGAATGAATGAAAAGTGAGTGTTTAATACCTTAACAGAAAGGTGAAATAAATAAGCATAAGATGACATTACACTATAAAGTAAGTTGTTTAAGAGCTATTGGCAGCACTGAATGTAAACAATGCCACTGAACCAAACAAAATGTGCATATTTTGCTGATTTCTGCTGCTGAAAATGGTCAATTATTGTCGTGTTTTGGCCTGTATTAATCAGTCAGACTAGGAAAAACATTTCGAGTACTACAGACTGCCAAAAGTTCAAACAAATCAAAGAGAAGAGTGCAAAAACAGTCTGAAGTACAAAAGGCGTTTGTGGCCAAACTGAGCCAGGATTTCCAGGGCAAAAATCTTGACAACATTTGTGTTTCTTCTTATGATTTCCTGTCAGGTATGTGAAATACTAAGCTAATACCTAAATTAATACTGCTTGTACGTATCTTCACCACCTATTAGCTATAGTTTGTCAAACTACTTTGCCCTTTCTTGCTTACTAAGCCCTTCTCTATATGATTTATATCACGCAAGTTTTCAGATAAAGATGTCATTGTAGACATTACCTGCCCACAGGTGTATTTCTCGCCTATGTTTTATTTATTTTGTAACAGAAAATGGCTGGTTATGGAGATAAAGCGAGTAGTATTTGGCTAGTCATGTGATTCCAACATGGTGGCATCCATAAGGGGAGACCTGTACAATCAAACACCTTTTCTAGGCCACGATTAAAGCTGGAGTATTCATCAAATGTAAGTGCATGTCATTTTTATCATATCTGTCAAAAGCAGTATTAAGTCTGTGGATTACTGAAACCTATCCTATCCAAGCACTCATATGTGACAGACAGAGAGAGGGGAGCATGTCCCAGCACAGTTGTTTAACAAAGATAAGAAACTATGCAATGACTGAAAGTTTCCAAAACATGCTGGAAGACAGGAAATGAGAGAGAGAGAGAGGGAGCAAGAGAGAGAGAGAGAGAGAGAGAGAGAGAGAGAGAGAGAGAGAGAGAGAGAGAGAGAGAGATTTACTGATTCCCAAGTCCTGTTCCTCAAACATTTGATCTGTGCTGTAAATACAAAATGTACTTTACTTCACTAAATACTAATAAAAAAAGTGTCATTTTGATACACTAACCTAATTTCTACATTTGCAATAAAACGGTATTTTCCTCATTTTTAAAATACACTTCATGTCTTCAAAGAGCCTATAAACACATGGTGCATTTAGCATTTATAACACATGCACTGCAGAGGAGTTTGTTTCTTGTGTGTTTGTTTGTTTGCTTGTACCTGGGTGAGATTGTGGTCCTGTGGTTCTTCATGAACAGAGCTGTTGTTGTTTCTCACCTCCGTCCACATGTTTCAGCGCGTGTTTGTGTTTCCTCCCGTGATCATCATAAAACGCGCAAAATTGCGAATGAGGCTCAAACAAAACAATGTAAAATCCCCCCTTAGGTTGCTTTTAAAGTGGGCGGGGTTAGTATAGCCAGTGGGCGGGGCAACAATCCGGCCACCAGCCTCTGGTTAAATTTGCATAATCAGATCCATTCAAAAAGTTGTTCATTATCTGTCTAGACAGGCGTGAACTAAATAAATAGCCTAAATAAATAAAAGTACGTAAGTATCTCATATAAGGCTTTGAATATATAGTACATGAGTCATGTTTACTGTTTGTTTACTGTTTTTGTTTTGGGGCTTATAACGTTTTTTGAGGTGTTTGACAGACATGGAAGAAAACTGCGTGAATATTGTTCAAAGAGGTATCCGTTTGTGTTCCACGGGACAAAATGACAACAATGGCATGGGTGAGTAAATAATGACAGACTTTTCATTTTTGTGAGGAATAGCATCATTTATAATTTATAACTATATTGGTCATTATTTTATGGATTTGTATGTGATCCCTTGGCTATGTTCTTCTTGTACTGTCTAATAATAAAAAACTTCACACCAAACCAAAAAACAAAACAAAAACAGTTACTCGTGCTACGTTTGGATGGGGACATATTACTGTGTTACACTGCCATCTAGTTGCAGGAACCCACTGTTGCATACAGTTACAAAACTTGCTCTTTAACAGAACTTAATTAATATTAAATACTATTGTTGTTTACAATATATATTAATATATTTAACCTCCTAAGACCCGAGCTTTGGTTTGGCTTGCATTTAAGATTTCTTCTAGCTATTTGGGGTTAAGAGGAACCAATAAATATAATAACCAGATATTATCTTTGAACATGATGCTCTTTTTTGAAAAAAAAAAAAAAAAAAAATGATTTCCACATATGTGGACACTCGACCTGTATCCACAGAAAAAATCAAGACACCATTGTGTAACAAAATAAAATCTCTTTTATTTACAGCCTGAGAAATGTGCCTGAATATTTGTATTGTTACTGTTGCATATATAACTCAATTTCTTCAAGTTCTTCCCAAACTACGTTTTCACTGTTACATTTTTACATTTTCAACAAATAAAAATCAGTGTAAATTTATTTAGCACACATGCAATGTCAATTTATACTGTTGTAAACTACTGTAAATTGATGTTTTCTAACAAATTCTTCCCAAAATAGGCTTTTACAGTTACTTTTTTTTTGTTACATTTTATCAAACAAAAATCAATATAAAGTTATTTATCATGCATGCAAAGGGAGATTATACTGTTGTAATCTATAGTAAATTGATCCTTTCTATTAAATTCTTCCCAAACTATGTATGTTACTAACATTTTTACATTTTCAACAAATTAAAATCAATGCAAAGTTATTTTTTTCAATCATGCAATATCAATTTACACTGTTGTAAACAAATGAAAATTCATGTTTTTTTAACAAATTCTTCCCAAACTATATTTTTTGTTAACTGTTTTACATTTTAAAGTAATACAAATTATTGTAAAGTAATTTATCACACATCCAATGTCAATTTATACTGTTAAAAACTATTGTACATTGATGTTTTTAACAAATTCTTCCCAAACTATATTTTTTGTTAACTGTTTTACATTTTAAAGTAATACAAATTATTGTAAAGTAATTTATCACACATCCAATGTCAATTTATACTGTTAAAAACTATTGTACATTGATGTTTTTTAACAAATTCTTCCCAAACTACATTTTTTGCAAACATTTTTTTACATTTTCAACAAATAAAAATCAATGTTAAGTTATTTATCAAACATGCAATGACAATTTACACTGTTGTAAACTACTGTAAATTGATGTTTTCTAAAAAAAAAAAAAAAAAAAAAAAAATTCCAAACTACGTTTTTACAGCTATATTTTTTGTTAACATTTTTACATTTTCAACAAAGTTAAGTCCTATTGTCCACATATGTGTACATCAAGTTTAGCGACATAATAAATCTTTACTGTTACAAAAAATTGTCAAATTAGCATGCGATATTAATCATACAACACTATTATGCATAACTTAACGAGAATCAACAATTAAATTTTATTTGATTTTTTGCTATTTGGACGTTTTGGTCTGGTGTGGCAGAAGTTTTTTTCTCTTCTGACACCAACAGATGGCAGTGTAAATGTCTACGTTTGTGTACAACAGGTTCCTGTTACACAGAATTAAGTATTATGGTGCGTAGATCCAAAAATGTCATGTCCACGTATGTGGACGCCAAGCCCTAGGAGGTTAAATAATACTTTTTGATGTTTTTAAAAAAAAAGTATCTTCTGCTCACCAAGCCTGCATTTATTTGACCCAACATACAGCAAGAAGTGATGTGATCAAAAGTGATGATGAAGTAATTTATAATGTTTCAAAAGATTTCTATTTCAGATAAATGCTAAACTTTCTATTCATCAGAGAAACCTGAAAAAATTCTACTCAGCTGTTTTCAACATAATAATAATTAAAAAAAAAAAACAGTAAATCAAAATATTAGAATGATTTCTGAAGGATCATGTGACTGGAGTAATGATGCTAAAATTCAGCTTTGAAATCACAGGAATAAATTACATTTTAAAATATATTCAAATAGAAATCAGTTATTTTATATAGTAAAAATATTACACATTTTTTACAGTTTTTGTTGTAATTTGAATTAAATAAATGCAGGCTTTTCAACATTACAAATCTTACTGTTCAAAAACTTTTGACTGAGTTGTATTACATTTTATTTTATTTATTATAATGTGAAAGGGACAATTACCCGAACATTAACTTACATTTTTGTTAGTTTTTCTTTAATAGTAGCTAGTTTGAGATCAAATAATAATTTACCCCATGCAGTATGATTATAGACGTCCTTGATTCTGCAATTTCATTCAAATAAAAAAAAAAAAAGAAAGAAAGCAGGAAAGAGAGACATCAAGTAAATGATTATGACATACTGTTTATTCTACACCATCATACTGAGACTGATTTATTGTTGCAAGTCACTCATTACATCAATTCACTTCATAATCACATTTCTGCTTTTGATGGCCTGACACCAGAGAAAGCAGAAATGGAAGAGTGAGAAACGGCCCTTGGTCACAGGCTTTCGCTCTCAGTGACGTATGCACAAATACAACAATATTATGTAAGACCAAAATTACTGGTTCCCCTGCTGAAGATTGCAATTAGCATTGCTAAATGTAGAAACAGTCAGCTTCTACTTGTATGTCTTGGGCAGCAAGCTTTAAACATGAACGCTTCTTTCCCCAATTGTTCAGAGGTTAAACAATGCATCATAAAAATAACAGAAGAGGTTGAGCCTCTTATAATGTCCAAAGTAATGTTAGCACAGTGTGTAAGTGTATAGGCTAGACTAGAGAAATGTTTCTAAAAGGGTGGATATTTTAAAATGTGGAACAACTAGTTTGACCCGTGAAGCTTGAATGGGGGTCAGTCCATCACACTGATTGATTGTGTCCCTTCTCTTGCTAAACATGTGCAGTGAAATAGTGTTTTTAGCTGATAAGCGGTCAAAAATGTAGCTGTCACTAAGGTACAAAAGCTAAAAGGTACATCTTTCTACCTTATTTACCCCTAAAAGCTGCATATTAGTACCTTAAAGTGTACAAAGTGTACATTTTCAGCAGTGCATGATAACCTCAGATACAATAAAATGAAATGTTCACTTTCAAACCTGATAAATAATTGTAACGTATTCAGAAGATGTAAAGCTACCAACTCTGTCATTGTCTTAGGAAGAGCTGCTTTAACTTGAGTTTGGTTAGAGCCACATCCATTATGAACAACAGCCTGCTGTGACCACAAAAAACAAGCTCACTCACTTTTAAATATGTCCAGAAGTTTGCATTCCTCATGGTTTCACTGCAAATATACAGCTGAAGTCGAAAGGATAGACCTTGCATAGACCATGCAGAATCATACACCTTTCCAACAATGACTGTGTGATTTTAAGATCCATCTTTTCACACTGATGACAAATGAGGGACTCATATGCAACTATTACAGAAGGTTAAAACGCTCACTGATGCTCCAGAAGAAGAAAAAAAAACCCAATGCATCAAGAGCTGGGGCCTGGGGGTGAAAACTTTTGAACAGAATGAAGATGTGCACATTTTTCTAATTTTGCTTAAATATCTTTTTTTTTTTATTTTGTTATTATTACTGCCGTTCAGAAGCTACAGAAGATACTTACATGTTTCCCAGAAGAAAAAAAATGTTAAAATAATAAGTCAAAAAGTTTTCACCCCCTGGCTCTTAATGCATTGTGTTTCCTTTTAGAGCATTAGTGAGCATTTGAACCTTTTGTAATAGTTACATATGAGTCCCTCAGTTGTCCTCAGTGTGAAACGATGGGTTTTAAAATCATACAGTCATTGTTGGAAAGGGTTCAAATACACAAACATGCTGAAAAACCAAAGAATTTGTGGGACCTGAAAGATTTTTCTAAACAACAGAAGAAAAAGGGACTCATGAACAACTATCACTAAACAAAAAACACAGCTGTGGATCATTCAGGTAACAACACAGTATTAAGAATCAAGTGAGTGTAAACTTTTAAACAGGGTCACTTTTATAAATTACTCTATTAATTTATCTTTTGGACTATATGTAATTGTTGTTTATGTGAAATATCTTTTTCAGGTCCGTACTAAATAAGAAAATATCATGCATTTTGTATAATCCCTCTTATTTTGATAAAATAATTAACATTTTGCAGATTCTTCAGTCTATGTAAACATTTGACTTCAACTGTATATATTTTAAAAAGCAAAATTGTATAAGACAAGGTGTCAACGTTTAAGCATTTTTTTTTCTTGCTATATTAAATTTTGTAAGGAATAAGAAGAAAGAAAAAAAACAAGAAAAATACACAGTTCATTGTTTATCTATATTTTGGCCCTTTTAAGTTATGCATAGGAATGAATGTACAAATATTTGCATGTAATAAGCAGCAGGTGGCAGTAACTCATCACATTTTGTGTCATGGACGCTGTCATTAGGTTATTTTCCAAAACAGAATGACTATGAAAAATAGTCTAGATGCAGTAATCATAAAAGTATGTATATATGTAATAGAGTTTTATGACACTTTTTGTGACAACTGTTTTATCAAACAGAATCATCCAGCAGATGTTATTATGACTATTGTAATTTAAAGGAAATTAAAGGAAAAGTTTACTTCCAGAAAAAAAATTAAAATACAGATAATATACTTACCCCCTTGTCACCCAAGATGTTCATGTCTTTCTTTCTTCGGTCATAAAGAAATTATGTTTTTGAGGAAAACATGTCAGGATTTTTCTCATAAAGGACTTAATTGGTGTCCCGAGTTTGAACTTCCAAAATGCAGTTTAAATGCAGTTTCAAACGATCCCAAAACTGCATTTTGGAAGTTCGATATCGGGGGACCATTAAAAAAAAAAAAAAAAAAAAAAGTCATAAAGTCTTCCTCAAAAAACATAATTTCTTTACTACTGAAGAAAGAAAGAAATGAATATCTTGATGAAAATGGGTTGACTACATCATCTGTAATTTTTTTTTTGTTCTGGAAGTGAACTTCTCTTAACTAATCCAAAACACTTTCCTAAACATTTGTCACTGCAAAACGATCCATTCTGGACCATAAAGTCATGATGTGCAATAATAAAAAAAGAGATAATTTAATATAAATATTTACTGTAAGAATCCCTGAAATTATCTTGTGGACGAAGTCGAAGAGGTAATTTTTGTATTATTAATTTATTGTATTTTACTTAAAAGTCTCCATCATCTTATTTCTTTTATTTTGTAATGTTATTATTATATTTGGTTTATTGTATTTTTAATGACACTTTTCACTGTTTATGTTTGAATAATGTTCATTTGGTCTGAATAACTGGTTGTGTGGCCATATTGGAGACACTCGGATGTAAACAACAGCATGGATTGTACTATTAAATAAGTTGCTTTAAGTCTGCTAAATCATATAGAGAGGAACTTAGTAAGTAATAGTTTGACAAACTAAAGTTAAAAGGGTCCTATTATGCTTTTTCACTTTTTGATTTCTAGCCAGTGTGTGGTGTGTATGTTTGGGCATAAAAAACATCTACAAAGTTACAAACCTCAACGTCTACTCCAAAGGGAGATATTTAGTTTTTAAAAATCCCTTTTCAAGAACTACAACGAATGGCTCCTTTGGACTACAGCGTTTGTTTTCCAGATGCTATGATGCCACAATACGCTCCATTAGAATATCATTCAAATAAATCCTGCCTACAGAAATTTGAATCGTTGGCAGGTGGGGAGGGACGAGGTGGGGGATTCGCCTAACTTTAGCAATGTAGCATGGACAGCCGCTTCTGGGATGTTTCAGAAAGCCGCAGAGTGGCTCGTATAAACGCGAGCATTGACTAAAGTGTCTGCGAACTGCTCCGTTAGCCGTGCTGGAGCTGTGCCTATGATGTGTGTGCTATAGAGAGTCGAAACACATGAGGAGTCGCGGCTGATGTAAACACAAACATTGACTAGAATGACAATCATCGATTGTCGCATCGAAGCTGAAGATAGCTTCACTAGCCTTATGCTGGAGCTGGTTTCGGGCATGTAAATAATTAAATAAATGTGCACAATAATGATAATATCCTGTATCGGCAATCTCGCAGGTTGGCGATAGGATAAACAATAGCGTATTATTTACTCACCCTTCATGCATCCTAGGTGTATATGACTTCCTTCTTTCAGACGAATACAATCAGAGTTGTATTAAAAATTATCCTGGCACTCCGAAGCTTTAAAACGACATAGACTGGTGTTTCTCTCCTTCATTCCTGCAAGTCGATCCATAGTAAAAAGTACCTTGCATGGCTCTGAGGGGTCAGTAAAAGCCTCCTTTAGCGATCTGATGTGTTTATGTAAGACAAATATCCATATTTAAAATGTAAGAATCACTTTAATCTAGCTTGTGCAGTTGTACACTGCTTTGGGAAGGGGCCTGGCAGGAGTAAAACGCCGTCTAAGCTGTTCGCTAATCGCAACGCAGTGGGACTGTTAACCAATCACAACACATTTCATTTTTCAGACGGCGGGCCTTCATCAAACCCAGAACCAATCGAGCCATTTGTGCAAGCCTGGGTAGAAAACTATTGTAATAATGTAAATTATGTGAAAAAATAATGTTTTCGAACCACCAAGCATGACAGCATGTTCTAGTGCACCCCCAAAACAAAATAAAGACCCCTTTAATAGGATGTAAAGATACATACAAACAGTATTAATTAAGATATTAGCCTAATATTTCACCTACTTGACTGGAAATGATAAGAACAAACATAAATGTCGTCAAGATTCTTGCCGTGGAAACCCTAGTTCAGTTTGGCCAACCACAAACCCCTTTCGTTACTCAGACAGTTTTTGCACACTTCTCCTTGATTTGTTATAACTTTTGGCAGTCTGTGGTACTCCAAATGTTTTTCCCAGTCTGACCGTTTAGTACAGGCCAAAATATGACAATAATTGACCAATTTCAGCAGCAATAGTCAGCAAAATATGCACTGTTTACATTCAGTGCTGCCAATATGGCCAACTGAAGACTCACTGTGAAAACACTTTATAGTACAGCAGCTTTATTTACAAGAATTAATCACATGTACAAAGTATATTAAAGTCCTGCATTAAATAATTTAACAGTTCTGATTACCACTGAATATAAACCATAATTTAAAAGTCAATAAATAAAACAAGCAAATAAAATAAACAGTGCACAATTACCTTGCGGAACCTGACCAGCTCATATATTTCTAATCACATCAATGTACTTCCCTCCGTATCTCTCCTAAACAGCCATGAAGGTGCAAGTATATGTAACATTACCTGAAGGTGCTCAGTACAGTAGCTAACAATAAAAGTAGTATGTTGTGTCTAAAAGCGCATTCAAATGCAAACATCTGACTTTATGGCATAAAATAATACATATGTTAAATATTTCAATGGGCTGTATGCATGTGGTTAACAGATGTTGCCAAACGTCCCTGTAGCCGCCAACTTCACACACGCAATGCAACGTTCAAAAGGAGAAAAGCACTTTCACCATATAAGAGGCTTTTGAGAAGCCGCTCAAACATTGCAGGTCAGCTGAGATCCACCTGACGAGGCCGAATCGTGTGTTTATCACGGTGCCAGCATAGAAGCGGCCATCTTGCACGCCACGGCGGAAATGAGAGCCGCGCCCCGACCGCTCCCCTCTTCTGATTGGATGAAGGTAATCTCGCAGTGAGGAGTCATTTCCCACACCAGCTTATGGAACCGCTCCTTGAAGCTGAAAGGGGAGCAGGAAAACACATTTTAATTGTGTTGATATCACACAGTGTTATATCCTTTACTCATCTGTCTGTTTCCTCTTAATTACCCCCCCTCACTTCTCTTGTTTGCCTTCCCATAATCCCTCTCTGTCTTCTTGTACTCACTGAGGGTGTAGTTTGTAGACAGAGCCATCGACTCCCACAGTGATCTTCAGTTGCTCTTGACAACGCCGTTCCCTCATTTGGTTGATGACGCCAGCGAGTCCGGCCCCGCACATGTGAGCGGCTCGAGTAGACACGCTCTCACAGACCAGACGCACAATGTCACAGTCCAGCTCCGATGGTAAGATTCCCAGTGAGCTTAGGATGTTGTAGATCTGCTTTCTGTCTCCCGTGTCACTGAAATTAATCAAATAAAAACAAAATGATCCACCGCAATGATGGATTCTAACTTCTGTTTAGACGCTCTCACCCATTCTGGTCTCCATAGAAATTTGAATTAAATTAACTAATACTTTTTAAATATCAGTGAATATACAAATGTGCCCAGGGTTAAGCTGTGCGTTAAGTGAAAAATAAAAACAGGCTATTGCAACTTTTTATCTCAGAATTCTGAGAAAAAAGTTAGAATTGCATGTTTATGACTTAATTTCTCAGAATTGCAACTATTCTTGCCAGAATTGTGAGTTTATTTCAAAGAATTGCGACTTTTTTGTCAGAATTGTGAGTTTATTTCTAAAAATTGTGACTTTTTTCTTGTCAGAATTGTGAATTTATTTCTAATTGTGACTTTTTTGTCAGAATATTGAGTTTATTTCTTAGAATTGTGACTTTTTTGTCAGAATTGAGAGTTTATTTCTAAGAATTGTGACTTTTTTGTCAGAATATTGAGTTTAATTCTTTGAATTGTGACTTTTTTGTCAGTATTACGAGTTTATTTCTGAGAACTGAGTTTATATCTCAAAATTCTGACTTTATTTCTCAGAATTGCAACTTTTTGTCAGAATTGTGAGTTTATTTCTAAGAATTGTGACTTTTTTGTCAGAATATTGAGTTTGATTCTTTGAATTGTGACTTTTTTTGTCAGAATTGCAAGTTTATTTCTGAGAACTGAGTTTATATCTCAAAATTCTGACTTTATTTCTCAGAATTGCAACTTTTTGTCAGAATTGTGAGTTTAATTCTTTGAATTGTGACTTTTTTGTCAGAATTGCGAGTTTATTTCTGAGAATTGAGTTTATATCTCAAACTTCAGACTTTATTTCTCAGAATTGCAACTTTTCTTGTCAGAATTGAGTTTATTTCTAAGAATTAAGTTTATCTCAAATTTTGACTTAATTTTTCAGTATTGCGAATTTTTAATCTTACAATTCTGAGAAAAAAGTAAAAATTGTGACTTCATTTCTCAGAATTGCAACTTTTTCGTCAGAATTGCGAGTTTATTTCTGAGAACTGAGTTTATATCTCAAAATTCTGACTTCTCAGAATTGCAACTTTTGTCAGAATTGTGAGTTTATTTCTAAGAATTGTGACTTTTTGTCAGAATATTGAGTTTAATTCTTTGAATTGTGACTTTTTTTGTCAGAATTGCAAGTTTATTTCTGAGAATTGAGTTTATATCTCAAAATTCTGACTTCTCAGAATTGCAACTTTTGTCAGAATTGTGAGTTTATTTCTAAGAATTGTGACTTTTTGTCAGAATATTGAGTTTAATTCTTTGAATTGTGACTTTTTTTGTCAGAATTGCAAGTTTATTTCTGAGAATTGAGTTTATATCTCAAAATTCTGACTTCTCAGAATTGCAACTTTTGTCAGAATTGTGAGTTTATTTCTAAGAATTGTGACTTTTTGTCAGAATATTGAGTTTAATTCTTTGAATTGTGACTTTTTTGTCAGAATTGCAAGTTTATTTCTGAGAATTGAGTTTATATCTCAAACTTCAGACTTTATTTCTCAGAATTGCAACTTTTCTTGTCAGAATTGAGTTTATTTCTAAGAATTAAGTTTATCACAAATTTTGACTTCAGTTTTCAGTATCGCAAATTTCTAATCTTACAATTCTGAGAAAAAAGTAAAAATTGTGACTTCATTTCTCAGAATTGCAACTTTTTCGTCAGAATTGCGAGTTTATTTCTGAGAACTGAGTTTATATCTCAAAATTCTGACTTCTCAGAATTACAACTTTTGTCAGAATTGTGAGTTTATTTCTAAGAATTGTGACTTTTTGTCAGAATATTGAGTTTAATTCTTTGAATTGTGACTTTTTTTGTCAGAATTGCGAGTTTATTTCTGAGAATTGAGTTTATATCTCAAAATTCTGACTTCTCAGAATTGCAACTTTTGTCAGAATTGTGAGTTTATTTCTAAGAATTGTGACTTTTTGTCAGAATATTGAGTTTAATTCTTTGAATTGTGACTTTTTTGTCAGAATTGCAAGTTTATTTCTGAGAATTGAGTTTATATCTCAAACTTCAGACTTCTCAGAATTGCAACTTTTGTCAGAATTGTGAGTTTATTTCTAAGAATTGTGACTTTTTGTCAGAATATTGAGTTTAATTCTTTGAATTGTGACTTTTTTGTCAGTATTACGAGTTTATTTCTGAGAATTGAGTTTATATCTCAAACTTCAGACTTTATTTCTCAGAATTGCAACTTTTCTTGTCAGAATTGAGTTTATTTCTAAGAATTAAGTTTATCACAAATTTTGACTTCAGTTTTCAGTATCGCAAATTTCTAATCTTACAATTCTGAGAAAAAAGTAAAAATTGTGACTTCATTTCTCAGAATTGCAACTTTTTCGTCAGAATTGCGAGTTTATTTCTGAGAACTGAGTTTATATCTCAAAATTCTGACTTCTCAGAATTACAACTTTTGTCAGAATTGTGAGTTTATTTCTAAGAATTGTGACTTTTTGTCAGAATATTGAGTTTAATTCTTTGAATTGTGACTTTTTTGTCAGAATTGCAAGTTTATTTCTGAGAACTGAGTTTATATCTCAAAATTCTGACTTTATTTCTCAGAATTGCAACTTTTTGTCAGAATTGTGAGTTTAATTCTTTGAATTGTGACTTTTTTGTCAGAATTGCGAGTTTATTTCTGAGAATTGAGTTTATATCTCAAACTTCAGACTTTATTTCTCAGAATTGCAACTTTTCTTGTCAGAATTGAGTTTATTTCTAAGAATTAAGTTTATCTCAAATTTTGACTTAATTTTTCAGTATTGCGAATTTTTAATCTTACAATTCTGAGAAAAAAGTAAAAATTGTGACTTCATTTCTCAGAATTGCAACTTTTTCGTCAGAATTGCGAGTTTATTTCTGAGAACTGAGTTTATATCTCAAAATTCTGACTTCTCAGAATTGCAACTTTTGTCAGAATTGTGAGTTTATTTCTAAGAATTGTGACTTTTTTGTCAGAATATTGAGTTTAATTCTTTGAATTGTGACTTTTTTAGTCAGAATTGCGAGTTTATTTCTGAGAACTGAGTTTATATCTCAAAATTCTGACTTTATTTCTCAGAATTGCAACTTTTTGTCAGAATTGTGAGTTTATTTCTAAGAATTGTGACTTTTTTGTCAGAATATTGAGTTTAATTCTTTGAATTGTGACTTTTTTGTCAGAATTGCAAGTTTATTTCTGAGAACTGAGTTTATATCTCAAAATTCTGACTTTATTTCTCAGAATTGCAACTTTTTGTCAGAATTGTGAGTTTAATTCTTTGAATTGTGACTTTTTTGTCAGAATTGCGAGTTTATTTCTGAGAATTGAGTTTATATCTCAAACTTCAGACTTTATTTCTCAGAATTGCAACTTTTCTTGTCAGAATTGAGTTTATTTCTAAGAATTAAGTTTATCTCAAATTTTGACTTAATTTTTCAGTATTGCGAATTTTTAATCTTACAATTCTGAGAAAAAAGTAAAAATTGTGACTTCATTTCTCAGAATTGCAACTTTTTCGTCAGAATTGCGAGTTTATTTCTGAGAACTGAGTTTATATCTCAAAATTCTGACTTCTCAGAATTGCAACTTTTGTCAGAATTGTGAGTTTATTTCTAAGAATTGTGACTTTTTGTCAGAATATTGAGTTTAATTCTTTGAATTGTGACTTTTTTCGTCAGAATTGCGAGTTTATTTCTGAGAACTGAGTTTATATCTCAAAATTCTGACTTCTCAGAATTGCAACTTTTGTCAGAATTGTGAGTTTATTTCTAAGAATTGTGACTTTTTGTCAGAATATTGAGTTTAATTCTTTGAATTGTGACTTTTTTTGTCAGAATTGCAAGTTTATTTCTGAGAATTGAGTTTATATCTCAAAATTCTGACTTCTCAGAATTGCAACTTTTGTCAGAATTGTGAGTTTATTTCTAAGAATTGTGACTTTTTGTCAGAATATTGAGTTTAATTCTTTGAATTGTGACTTTTTTGTCAGAATTGCAAGTTTATTTCTGAGAATTGAGTTTATATCTCAAACTTCAGACTTTATTTCTCAGAATTGCAACTTTTCTTGTCAGAATTGAGTTTATTTCTAAGAATTAAGTTTATCACAAATTTTGACTTCAGTTTTCAGTATCGCAAATTTCTAATCTTACAATTCTGAGAAAAAAGTAAAAATTGTGACTTCATTTCTCAGAATTGCAACTTTTTCGTCAGAATTGCGAGTTTATTTCTGAGAACTGAGTTTATATCTCAAAATTCTGACTTCTCAGAATTACAACTTTTGTCAGAATTGTGAGTTTATTTCTAAGAATTGTGACTTTTTGTCAGAATATTGAGTTTAATTCTTTGAATTGTGACTTTTTTTGTCAGAATTGCGAGTTTATTTCTGAGAATTGAGTTTATATCTCAAAATTCTGACTTCTCAGAATTGCAACTTTTGTCAGAATTGTGAGTTTATTTCTAAGAATTGTGACTTTTTGTCAGAATATTGAGTTTAATTCTTTGAATTGTAAGTTTATTTCTGAGAATTGAGTTTATATCTCAAACTTCAGACTTCTCAGAATTGCAACTTTTGTCAGAATTGTGAGTTTATTTCTAAGAATTGTGACTTTTTGTCAGAATATTGAGTTTAATTCTTTGAATTGTGACTTTTTTGTCAGAATTGCAAGTTTATTTCTGAGAATTGAGTTTATATCTCAAACTTCAGACTTCTCAGAATTGCAACTTTTGTCAGAATTGTGAGTTTATTTCTAAGAATTGTGACTTTTTGTCAGAATATTGAGTTTAATTCTTTGAATTGTGACTTTTTTGTCAGTATTACGAGTTTATTTCTGAGAATTGAGTTTATATCTCAAACTTCAGACTTTATTTCTCAGAATTGCAACTTTTCTTGTCAGAATTGAGTTTATTTCTAAGAATTAAGTTTATCACAAATTTTGACTTCAGTTTTCAGTATCGCAAATTTCTAATCTTACAATTCTGAGAAAAAAGTAAAAATTGTGACTTCATTTCTCAGAATTGCAACTTTTTCGTCAGAATTGCGAGTTTATTTCTGAGAACTGAGTTTATATCTCAAAATTCTGACTTCTCAGAATTGCAACTTTTGTCAGAATTGTGAGTTTATTTCTAAGAATTGTGACTTTTTGTCAGAATATTGAGTTTAATTCTTTGAATTGTGACTTTTTTTGTCAGAATTGCGAGTTTATTTCTGAGAATTGAGTTTATATCTCAAACTTCAGACTTTATTTCGAATTGCAACTTTTCTTGTCAGAATTGAGTTTATTTCAAAGAATTAAGTTTATCTCAAATTTTGACTTAATTTTTCAGTATTGCGAATTTTTAATCTTACAATTCTGAGAAAAAAAAAGTAAAAATTGTGACTTAATTTCTCAGAATTGCAACTTTTTTGTCAGTATTGCGAGTTTATTTCTGAGAATTGAGTTTATATCTCAAACTTCAGACTTTATTTCTCAGAATTGCAACTTTTCTTGTCAGAATTGAGTTTATTTCTAAGAATTAAGTTTATCTCAAATTTTGACTTAATTTTTCAGTATTGCGAATTTTTAATCTTACAATTCTGAGAAAAAAGTAAAAATTGTGACTTCATTTCTCAGAATTGCAACTTTTTCGTCAAAATTGCGAGTTTATTTCTGAGAACTGAGTTTATATCTCAAAATTCTGACTTCATGTTTTAGAATTGCAACTTTTCTTGTCAGAATTGCGAGTTTTTTTCCCCGGAATTGTACATTTATGTCTCACAATTCTCACTATGTAACTCGCAATTGCAAGTATATACATTACACAATTCCGATTTAATTTCTCAGAAGTGCGTTTTTTTTTTTTTAATCTTACAATTCTAAGAAAAACTCAAAATCGTGAGTTTGTCAATATTCTGAATTTATTGCTCAGAACTGACTATTTTTCAGAATTGCGAGTTTATTTCTTAGAATTGCAAGTTTTTATCTTTAAATTCTAAGAAAAAAAGTCAAAATTGTCAGTTTATATCTCACAATTGTGACTTTATTTCTCAGAACTGACTATCTCAGAATTGCGAGTTTATATCATACAATTCTAAGAAAGAAGTTAGAATTTTGTGCTTATATCTCACAATTCTGGTTTTATTTCTCAGAACTGTGACTTTTTTGTCAGAATTACAAGTTTATTTCTGAGAACTGAGTTTGTCTCACAATTCTGACTTTGTAACTTGCAACTGCGAGTTCATAACCATGCAATTCTGAATATTCATTTCTCAGAGTTGCGAATTTTATCTTACAAAGTTGAGGAAAAAGGTCAGAATTGTGAGTTTGTATCACACAACTCTGACTAAAAAAATTCAGAATTGTGAGATAAAAAGTCACAATTAAATTAGCCTGGAAATGTAAAGCATCTTTCCAGTGAGAGTCGGACGAAACTTCCGCTTTCAGGAAAAAGGCAGATATTCTGATTCTCTTAACCTTGCTGAGATAGTATTATCATCATTTTATCATCTTTGGCATTTCCCTTGTAAAAAATAATTATACTTTGGCATACTTCTAGTACTTATTATAGATTTAGATGAATATACTTAACTGTATGTTATTTGCAATTAAATGAAAATGTATTACTCCTTAAATTAATATCAAATAAGTGTATTTCTTTAAAACATGACAAAATATTAGAACGTTTTTTTAAATAATATTTTCTCTTGTTTTCAGTATAAACGTACTATTTTTATTTTTTTTTAAACTTGATATCTTTAAGTAATAAAAGTAATATTGCTCAATAAAAGTAATTTTGCTTTTCAAACAAATGTATCTTGATTTAAGTAACATTTTCTCTTTTTTAAAATCAGCAGTTCAGTCATACCTCTCAATTTGGGAGACGAAGCGAGTTTCAAAAGCTCCACGTGTTTTCAGCAGGTCTGAGGCGTCGCCGTTAAACAGCAGATTTTCATTCACCAGTTTTAGCAGCACAAGACGCACAAGCTCTCCCATATACTTTCCACCAATCAGCTTCTCGTACCTGCAGACATGAGAAAGGAATATGTAGAAATGAGATCTTTCAGATATTAGATGTTTTAAATATTACATCTCTTTTTTAACAGAAAGTAAAAGTCTAAAGATAATCATGAAATACAAATGGCCTGAAGTGACGTGGACAGAGGAGCGGCCCAGTGAGTATCTTCTAGCATACATTGTAAATACCCATTAAGCGAGCAGCTTCACTAATGATCTCCTTCTCTGGCCATTAATCCAGCCGTGTGTATTCCAGCACTGACGTGGCTGCCGTCAGTGTCTCCACATGTACAGAAAAACAACCCTCGTCGCCTGGACACCACGTAAGAGCTCCAGGTTGCCGTCTAACTAAGCTCTTCTTGAACTTAGAAGCAAGTGTGTAAGGACATCTGTGTTTTGGGTTCACACACTGAACAAACTGCTGATCATAAAGTGTCTACTCTAGTTATAGATAAAGATATTCTTCATGTATCTTCACATTTTAACATAGTTGTTTTATATATATGTGACATCATAACATACACTGACGTCTTATACAAATATCATGCTTTAAATATTGTACTTTTAATAGATGAGGAGTTCAAATAATGTCCCTGCAAATGTTTACAATCAAAATTATCTTTTTAGAGCAAGTATCATGTTCTGAAGTGTATCTTGTGATTCTATGTAAGCTATAAATCATATACACTACCAATCAAACGTTTTTGAACAGTAAGATTTTTAGTTAAAAAAAAAAATGTTTTCTGCTCACAAAGCCTGCCCTTTTTTACTATTTAAAAAAAGAAATGCTTTCTATTTGAATATATATTTAAAAAGGAATTTATTCCTGTGATCAAAGCTACATTTTCAGCATCATTACTCCAGTCTTCAGTGTCACATGATCCTTCAGAAAATCATTCTAATATGTTGATTTGCTGTTCAATAAACATTTATCATTATTATAAAACTTTGAATATTATTATTAATAATTAAAACTTTCTTTGATGAATAGAAAGATCCAAAGATCAGCATTTATCTGAAATAAAAATATTTTGTAACATTATACACTATACCATTCAAAAGCTTAGAGTCTTAAAGCTTAGTATTTTTAATTTATTTCATTTTTTGAGAAATAAATGACAGAAATTAATACTTTTATTTAGCAAGGATACTTTAAATTGACCAAAAGTGATGATAAATACATTTATAATCTTACAAAAGATTTCTATTTCAGATGCTGTTCTTCTTTCTATATCAATAATAAATGATAATAATAATAATAATAATATTAAATGTTTCTTGAGCAGAAAATCAGAATATTAGGACTGGTGTAATGATGCTAAAAATTCAGGTTTGAAATCACAGGAACAAATTACATTTTAAAATATATTCCAATAGAAAGCAGTTATTTTAAATAGGAAAACTATTTCAAAATTTCACTGTTTTTGCTGTACTTCAGATCAAATAAATGCAGGCTTAGTGAGCAGAAGAGATTTCTTTAAAAAATCTCACTGTTCAAAAACTTTTGACTGGAATTGTATTTAAATTTTTAAGAAGTATTTATTTTTAATTTTAGCTCGTAACTTTGCTTTATTTGTAATTTTTTAATTAATTTATTTTTAAATTGTTTTTGTTTCCAAGTTTAAACATGAATTTGATTCCAGGGTTATTAAAGTGGTCTCAGGCTTATTTGTTTAAAATTTCCAGGTCACTTACAGCTGATGTCCAGGGTTTAGTGACGTCTCGTCGATAACGCGATCATACTCCAGTCGGAAATCCTCCAGCTCACCGTTGTCCCCAAACGCTCCCCACTCTGTGTTCACACACATCCTCCCCTCCTCTCCCTCCACCAGCTCCACCTTACGCATCTCCTCCATATAACACGCATTACAGCCAGTACCTGAGAAACCAGGAGAAAATGAAAGAGAGACAACAAAAACATTACACTAAAAGCTTCAGGCATAAAGCTTTATTGCCATGCTGTTTTTCCTGAATGCTTGTTCAAATATTCCATCATCCTGTTATAAAGTTTATGTTCGAGCTCTAATTATATTTGCGTGGGTCTAAGTGTGCGCAGTCACTGTCTTACCTACAATCATGCCGACTTCACAGCTGCGGTCTTCATAGTAGCAAGAGATCATGGTGGCTACTGTGTCGTTCACCATGGCAACTACATCCATTTCAAAGTCCTAAACAAAGAAATATTTAATCACTTTTATAGGATAGGTGTTCTAACCTTTCATTATAAGCTTTTAAGGTGTCTAATGTTCTGTTTTCCTTCCAAACCTTCCATGACAAGTTAGATTCAAGAACAGAATTTGTGCTGGAAATTTTTAGTATGCATACTAACCCCTCTTCTTTTAATGGCATCTCTCAGTAGACCCACAACATTATTGCCCTCAGCACCAGAGGCCTTAAAGCCTTTAGTCCAGTTAAGTAGAATGCCCTGTAATAAATTAAACATAAAACAGTATGTCTGTTTACCTAAAACTTAAAAATGAGTTTAAAAATCTTAAAAGGCTCATGTTTATTTGCATACAGACACTGACCTTGTCCAAATCCTCATGGCGGACTGGAAAAGAGAAGGTGAATCCCAGTGGAAGCTTCTTATGTTTCAGATTATGTTTGTCCAGGAAGTCAGATATGCAGCCGGCGATGTAGTCAAACAACTTTATGTAGAGAAAAGGAGCTACAATAAGATTAAATGTCAGAATTTATGTATGTACACAGTGTTTGGCCTTGATATCTCACCATTTCAGCTGTGCCAGTCATGGCGTCTTCAGGGATGGAGTACATGTGATGCTTCGTCTCCACCTTCCAGCCTCGCTCTTCATCCTCACCCACTTTCACCAGCATCACTCGAAAGTTTGTTCCTCCAAGATCCAGCGCCAAGAAATCACCCACCTCTGAGATGAGTCACACGAATTAGCATCAGCAATGAGTCAAAGAAATCCACAGCAGATTCCAGGAAAGAAAGCCCATTAGGACTTTTTGTGAAGGTCTCATGCTGTTATTTACTTAATTAAGCCTTGTAAAGGTAATTCAGCTTATTGTTTCTCAACACATTATATGTTAAAAATGTATTCCTGAAAACACATTACAAAGACTGTCAACTATGTAGTACTGAATTGTGGAGTTTTAGTAAACAGTTTTTCACCATTTTTGTGTTCAGGATTTTTTTTTGGCTGGGCTTAAAGGGGGGGTCCAGTGCTGTTTTGATGCATGATAAGTTATTTACACTGTTAAAGGGTTGAATACTCATGCTAAACATGGCCAAAGTTTCAAAAAAACTATTCAGACATAAGAGTATTTCTGTGCGAAATACACGCTTCCGGGTTTCTTACAAATTTCGGGTGGAACTCCTTGTATGGGCATTTCTACCGAAAGAGCGCGCCTGCGCACACATCGACCACCAGAGAGAGCAAGACCACGAGCTTTGGCTGCACTGTGCACTCACCCGGGAAGAATGTCTCTAAAGATGTGTGGTTTTGTTTGTAAAGCAAAGATAACCTTGCTCAGCTTCCCGATGAACCCAGTGTTACGTGAACAGTGCATGAGGCAGTTTCTTTTTCCAGGGCAGAAACGAAGTTTTGCAAGTGTGTTGACAAACGTTTTATAAACAAAGCCCAGCTCGACGCTGGATTTGCGCATCGTTTGATACTGAAAGATGGAGCGGTCCCAGCTATAAAAGATCCCGGTCATAATTCAGAACTGCAGATGGTAAGTGAAATGGCATCAAATGCCTGTGTTTTGTTGGCAATCGGTGCGCTAGTTCTCGTCAATCTTTAGCTCCGCCCACAGCGCGCCTCAAGGAGCTCGGGTGTTTTCGGAGAGAATCGAGCTTCAAAGGTTTTTATTTGTTTCTGCAACATTGAGTAATGTATCTCGGACATATCTCACGAATCCTTTCTTAAACAAAGTGTAAATAGTAGATTAAATGTGCAGTGTTGAGAGCTTTGTTGATTATAATGGAACTTTATGCGCGACGAAGTGACAGCTTTTAATGATTTTTAAGGGAGTTTGTAAATAAGATATTGGTTTAATACAACAGTTAAATAAACAAGAAGCTAATATAAGGTGACTTACATTGTCTGACTATAACACAATTGTCTGGTTTTGCTCTATTTCGTCGTCAAAAATGGTCTGAAACAAGTCACAACTGAGCCGCTGCACATCTTCTTTCAAACACAGCGTTGTTTCGTTTATGAACGAAAGTGCATTTTTAAACGAATCTAGTCAATGATTCCATTTCCCATTCATAAAAAGTCACTTGCTTCATTCCTCAATGGATCAGCCGTGTGAACGAATCAAATGAATTATATGATTCAGTAATTAAATCAGTGACTGCCGCCACCTACTGGCAGGTTTAGTTTCATTTTTAAAGTATTTTTTCAATTATTTAAATCATTTAATATTTCTGTATTCAAAATTTTATATTTAAAACATTAGTCTCAACATGAATTTGATTTACGCCACCTCTGAGCCTCATTAAACATGAAAATACACCTATATAAGCCACTTTTGTGTTCTTCTGTGCCACCTCTGTAGTACAAATTAATTTTGTTAATACTTATTGATTGCAGTAATAGCACGCAGCACAACGTGACCAACTGCATGCACAGGGAGCGTTCCTCGTTGGAAGTTACCTAGCTGGGAACTAATTTCAGGCGCTGCGTGATATTACTGTGCCTGCTTCGGCCATGTTACGGCAGCAAACTCCCTTGACTATTACGCTGGAATGGGAGTGTAGTTCCTAATCTTATCGGCCTAGAAAATTGCAGCTTTACATTTTCCGCCGGTCTTAGTACACGATATAACTGCAGAAGAGTCAAGTTTTAAATGGGACAAATACCGAAACTCATTGGTTATTTTTGAACGTGATGCTATTGGTCTAATAGGATTCAATGATCTAAGCTAAGCTATGCTAAAAGTGATATCGCCAGAACAGGAGAACGACTGAATGGATTTCAAAATGGTAAAACTCAACTTATTAACTCGAGGGGAGTTGGAGAATGAGCCTATTTCCAAAAAAAGTGGAATGTTCCTTTAAGGAGTCAAATATCACCTTGTAATATGAAGGCACATTTTTGATCAGATTTTTTTTATTAATTAATAAAAATTTTGACTGCTCCTAATTTTTTTTTAAGTTGGAAAAAGAAAATTAAGAGAGCCCTGGGTTATACAGTATTTGACAGTTAAGAAAGACACAGTTTTCCCGTGAGTGGGCGTGGCTTCAGCATAGCCAACAGTGTTTGCAAACAGCGAGGATGTTTTTGTGGGCGGAGCCTATCTGATTACAAAAAAAATGTTTTTTCAACTAGCAGTCTTTGGAGCCATGGAATAATAGATTAAAATAGGTAAATTTGAGTTTATTTTTTTTAAACTCTTAATTTATTCTTGAAATTCTGAGAATAAATCTCACAGTTCTGATTAGAAAAAAAACAACTTGCTATTCTCTTTTCCCCTCGGCTTTTTTCCCCTGAGAATTGACAAACTCCCTATTGTTGAGTTAAATCGAGTCATAAAGTATGAACTAGGAGATATAAACTTGCATTTGCAAGAAAAAAGTCAGAATTGTCAGATAAAATAAATAAATGTCATGTAAAATGTTAACAGTAATAGGTTTAAAATAACATTATGTCATGCATTCCGATTCTGGCATCAAAAGGCAATTTTTTTTTTGTTTTTTGTTTTTTTCTCGTATTCCATGGATTTTACTGTTTCACTCCACTTTTTACCAGGGTTTTTCTGCCAAGTGACATAACTGTGACATCTACTAAAAATTGGTCTATAGTGTTTATTTTTTCAAGATTTTGATAGGCTAACTTATTTTATTTAGTTGGTGTTTTTATTATTCAAATTTGGCTGGGTGGTTAATACCACTTTTGTCTGTGTTGTAACAAACTCAGAACAGAATCTGTGCAAAAGTTTTCATTTTCATTTTAAAATACAACTTTTAAACAATAAAGGATAAAATGCAGCATATAAATTATACGTAACCTACCCAAAACATGTGAAACACAGATTTTTATGTAAATATCTGACTACCCTTTAAACATTTCTTAAAGGTTAAACCAGGATGAGGATCAGAGCTGAAGTCTTACCAGAGCCTTCAGGTGTGGAGCGGACATAAGTAGGCAGCATTTTGACACTGGCTTCATCATGTGTCTCCACTCGCAGTCCTCTCTCCATCTCTCTACGCATTCTCCTCATCACTTCCTCTAGATCTTCTTTTCTCAGCAGAAACTCAGACAGAATTTGGTCCACCTTTAGAGTATCCCAGAAAGAGAAAGATTCAAATAATTCAATAGTTTCAGTCATAATTTGATATTAACACTCACAGGAGTGACAATGAATCGCAAAATAGCCCAAAACATAGATACAACTACTTTCATAGCTTTTGCTCTTACCAGGAGAATTCTCTCCAATACTGACTCATAGTCACTGGGCATCCTCTGCTTATGAGCTGAAGTAAGGCACGGCATCTTTGCAAGTCTTTCCAAACAAGTGTATGATGAGCGTTGATTTGCTAAAGTTTGAATGTGTGTGAGGTGCATGGAGATGCTCAGCTGTTTTTATGCTCCAGTGAAGGAGGAGGGGAGGTGTGGTCATAAAGATCATTACCCTCTGTGTACACACACACACACACACACACACACACACACACACACACACACCTACATTTAATCTCACCTATCACCTTGGAAACCTAACTGTCAAGGCCACTCAACGTGGTCACGCGCTTCACATGTAACATGACCTTTGCCTCCATGGGAAATTCACAATGAGATTGACACAATTAATTTGATGTCTATAATATAAATTAATACTGTATGTATGAAACAACAGTGAAAAGGTATATTTATAAACACAAGCATCATTCTGATGCAATACAGAGCAAAAAATGGCATTTGACATTATACTGTGATGCACCTAAGTTGGCATGTGGGTTTCTTTAGATGTCTGTTTGCCACTAAATGTTTGATTGATATTGTATTATTTCATACTGAATTGTCTTATGTAATTTACTTTCAAGAAAACTAGGATTTAGGTGAAATTTAGAAATAGCTACTGAACTTAAACCCTTGCTAAATATAGGTTGCTTAGTTTACATGGGGCAAACATTTTTCCAAAAATAGGTCTGCAGGAATGTGATGTGAGGGAAAGTCCAAATATCAAAAGTTTATTGCACTCTGAAGAGTTGCCTAAGTGGTCAGGCAGAGTTATGTTTAGGTTTGTTAAAAAATCAGATAAACGTGAAAACACAAAGAGTATGAATTGCTCTAGTATCATAAAAATAATATAAAAAATGATTTGAACCTCACTAGCAAGTTCTAAAAGTAGATGGGAGTTCAAGGAAGAGAAAGACAGAAATAATTGAAGCTTTAATATCAAGTGTATAAGGTTTAGAAACTTGATCTGTGCAGCCCTGGTGCAACGTGGTAAAATGCTGATAACATGAAAACTGTTGGGTTTGATTTTGTGCAGTATATGGCTCATATTTATGGCAACACTTTAGTTTAGAGACAAGATTTACTATGATTAACATGCATATTACCAGGACATTGTCTGTTTATTAGTATTCATGAAGCACATATCAATGCTTTATTCCTGACCATATTAGATCTCATAACCCTACCCATGCCTAAACTTAACAATGACCTTGAGCAGCAAATTAGGAATTTATTGAGGCAAAAATCGTAGTTTATAATTAGTTATAGTGAGAATTGGTCTCCAAACTAAAGTGTGACCAAATTTTCTATTTGCAGGTTTGACTAGGACCTAGACAAATCCTTATACTACATCAGTTAGGTTATAGAGAATTATGTGCTTTCACCTCAGTTTCCAAAGTTTGTGGAAAGCCTTTTTTTTTTTTGTTCCAGTGTAACAAAAGCAAGAGCCATATTAAAATATCCACATGAGTTTGGCTTTAGAGTATGTTGCCAATAGATAATGTTATCATATTGGGGTCAGTTATATAAGTATTATTAAGTAACGCTTTTATACATTTAATTTCCTTATTGCCATTCTCAATATATTGTAGGCTATACTTTATCTATGTCTTTGTGAATTGATGTGTCTGTTGCAAGAAGATTTTATGATGTTTTAAAATTCTTATAATCAGATTGCAGTTCGTTTTTTAAGTACAGAATTACATTAATTGGAAATCACTTTTCTTTTTTTTATCCTTTTTATTCCTAAAAAACCTGTCACTTATATATGTTTGTAAAGTGTTCTAGATTTGTTGAATTGTACACACAGACCAGCCATTATTCATTATTACACAGACATTTAATAGGCTACAAAAATTTAACTACTGGATTTACATAAATAATTTTACTTTTAAGTAGTATTTTCTCAATATGTTTTACTGTGTCTATGGAATTCATATATTTTCATAGTTTACATGTAATGCAGGAATTCGCCGATTTTATCTGTCAACCGAACCTAAAAGATGTACTTACAAAAGTAATTTAAAAGTAATCATAAAGAAGTCAGATTACCGAAAATGTAGTCAAATTATATTACAACAAATACAATACAACTGATTTTATAATTTGAAAACAGCAACAGACTACAGTTTGCAAGTAATCTGTCCACCACTGTATATATATATTGTAGACAAAAACTTTTTGAATTTGAAGATCAGGGTAAATTTGATTTGTTTTGTCTTCAAACGTAAGTATCTTCTGTAGCTTCTGAAGGGCAGTACTAAATGAAAAAAAAATAAGACATTTTGGCAAAATAAGAAAAATGTACACCTCTTCATTCGGTTCAAAAGTTTTCACCCCCAGCTCTTAAAGCATCGTTTTTCCTTCTGGAGCATCAGTGAGCGTTTGAACCTTTTGTAATAGTTGCATATGAGTCCCTCAGTTGTCCTCAGTGTAAAAAGATGGATCTCAAAGCATACAGTCATTGTTGGAAAGCATTCAAATACACAAAAATAAACAAAAAATGATTTTTCTGAAGAACAGCGGGCAGCTTAACTGTTTAGAACAAACAAGGGACTCATGAACAACAAACAAACAAACACACACACACACACACACACACACACACACACACTTTTGAACAGGGCCATTTTTATAAATTCAACTATTATTTTCTCTGGTGGACTATATGTAAATGTCTTTTATGTGAAATATCTTATTCAGGTCAGTACTAAATAAAAAATATCATGCATTTCGTATGATCCCTCTTATTTTGGTAAAATAATTAACATTTTGCAGATTCAGTAAACTTTTGACTTCAACTGTATGTGTTTTAAGACCTTAAAAAGTCATGTGCCTGGGGTCATAAAGGCGGTCAGACACACATTGAACTCCCACGCAGAGTTACGGTTACAATATACTGACATTGCGAAAGGTCCTTATCAGTGCAAACAGAACTTTATTTCTGGACACATTTATCATTCATTCCTGGATTTAAATACTTCACATAGGTTAGCTAAAGAGACTTTTAATCAAACCCTTTAAACACTGTAGAAATTCCCTATACTAGAATTTTTATCCTACAAATGAATTTGCTTCATAATCACTACACTTATTACATAATCACTACAACTGATTGCACTGCAAATGATTCATTGTTATTAAACTCACATTGCAATTCCAGCCTGCATTACTGTAAGCAGACCCATCCTCAGTCTAAAGTAATCAAGACAGACACTTATCAGTATCATAATATTTTTACAGCTGTGGCTTCTGTATGTTGTCTAGGCTTATTCCAGAAAAAAAAAGTATGTTAAATTTTAATCATTTTACGAGAGGGCGTAGTAACTCTAGTTAGAGTTCATAATTTATGATCAGCTTTTATAATCATAAGAACTGTTTATTGATACACATCCAATGCACTGTTACATCATAAAAAAGGCAGGGCGATGGACTTCATGACAATAAATTGACTCTGAATTGAAGATGCAGTCACAGTGACACAAATCACACACATAGAGTTCGTCCAAGGTCATGAGCCATTAGATGACAATCATAAGAGCAAACTTGCAACAAAGAAATCTACTGTGGCGTGAGGGGGAGGACCAACGAAAGCTCAACAGATATTTACAAGACGTTGCAGCATGCTTTGATAAACGCTACATTCCTGGCAAGGTCTTGGATAAAAACCAGGTGCTATTAAGTGTAATAAAAAAAATGTCTGATTTAAGAATTTATAATTGAATATCTACTTTATGATATAAAAAAATCAATAACAGTCAACACTTACTAATAAAACATGACATACTATTAATATAGAAGCAAGTGAATTATAGGTAAAGCTTCATAAACATCAATTACACAGCAATTTATTTTAATAAGTCTGTACCTTGTCCATGGTATGAAGGTCCATGTTGTGTCTTCTTCATGTATTCATCATTTTAAAGTAAAATCTGCATAAGGTGCAGATTTTTCTTTGGTTCTTCCTAAATTACAGTTCAATGCAAATGGCTATAAAAATATACGTAAACCATCTGTCAACTTATCCAACCTTCTTCATGGTCGACTGGATATTCCAGTAGTCAGTCACACCGGATGGTCCTTTGTGTGGTCCATTTTCAATCATCCAAGTGTCCCAAAACCAAAATCCAAAAGTTTTTGTAGCTTGAATTTGATTTCAATCCAAATCCTTGTCTCGATGCTCGACCAGTTTACTGTGCGCCACTGAAGCTGACCAAATACATGAGTAAATCTTTTACTTTTAACTTAAATAAACAAAGTATTTTGATCCTACACTAATGCTATGTTGAGGAAAAGGGTTTCATTCATAATTTTCTCCCTGCCTGACTCTGTAACTAAGGCAACAAAATGACTATTTCCTCCTATTTTTGTAGAAAAATACCCACACCTGTCTCCTTCTACGCCAGTTCAGACTGCAGGCCCCTTCTTGTTGCCGTGGCAAACTCGTCACCTTGGATATCTGTGAAGACCACACACTACTGATATGGAAAATACTTTGCTTGCCCTTGGTTAAGTGTCCAAAGGGAAATTGTTAAATGAGGCAAAATTACTTAGGAAAACATTGAGTATGAGTCTTGTTTGGTGAACATGAGTGGCTTGTTTAGTGTTCGCTTAACACTAACCTTTTATAATAGACAGTAGCACATTTCGCACTGTAATATGGAATTACAGAATTACTTGTTGCTGTTGGTGCAATACTATATCAGCCAATGATAATAAAAACATCCCAGATAGCACACATGCATTTTCAAGATGTCTGTTAAAGATCTCTAAATCTGGAAAGCATTTGCTGTGCACAAATGTCTGGCAGACATCTGTAAGATTTCCGTTTTACATACATCTTAAAGACATCTAATAGACATCTTTTTGACATCTGATAGGAAACATCCAATAAGCGTATTAGATGAGCAAATTTGCATAAATGTGCATTTACATCTGCAAGATGTAGTCTGATCATCTGCAATATGTCTATTGGATGTTTCCTATCAGATGTCAGATAGACATCCATTAGATGTCTTTAAGATGTTTATGATTTAGAATGTATGTAAAACTGACATCTTCCAGACGTTTGTACACAGCAGATGCTTTTCAGATCAAGAGATCTTTAACAGAAATCTTGCAGTACGTGTGCTATCTGGGATATTAAAGCTTAACTGTGGGTCAAGCTAAAAAAGCTCATGTGACGATGCAAAGCCTCCTTGAGATCTCCTTTTATTGCCAAGTACAAAGGATTCATAGTTCACTGTGGCAGCTTCTTATCCAATCAACTTTTAAAGATAATACAGATACAGAGAGAATCTCTCCCTTATACAAGGCCTGGGCCCTGTGACGACTGAGCTGGTCCTGCCCTATTTTGTACCCTATGGTACAATTATGTTTCATAGCATTTTAAGTCATGTAAAGTTACATTAAGAATGCATTAAAGGAGTAGTTTACTTTCAGAACAAAAATTTACAGATAATGTACTCACCCCAGATGTTGTCATCCAAGATGTTCATGTCTTTCTTTCTTCAGTCATAAGGAAATAGTTTTTTTTAAGAAAACATTTCAGGATTTCTCTCCATGTAATGGACTTCTATGGTGCCCCCGAATTTGAACTTCCAAAATGCAGCTTCAAAGGGCTCTAAACAATCACAGCCGAGGAAAGAAAGTCTTATCTAAATGATAGGTTATTTTTTAAAAAAAATTACATTTTGTATACTTTTTAGTCTCAAATGCTCATCTTGTCTAGCTCCATAAAAGTCCATTATATGGAGAGAAATCATGAAATGTTTTCCTCAAAAAACATAATGTCTTTATGACTGAAGAAAGAAAGAACATCTTGGATGACAAGGAGGTGAGTACATTATCTGTAAATTTTTGTTCTGAAAGTGAACTACTCCTTTAACGGAGACCTATTATGCCCCTTTTTACAATATGTAATGTAGCAACATAGTCTCATAAAAATATGTACCTCTGGGTACTTTTTAGTAGCACCAATTTTACGTACCTTACTGTATGTTTTGTGGCAGTTTCAAAAAGAAATGTCCACTGAGTGGTACTGAAACACAGATTCAATACGTGAACCCTGGCACGTATTTACTACAATGATATAAGTATGTGCTAAAAGTTAATACTCTATAGTGTTGGTAATATGTCCTACACCAAACCCAACCCTAAACCTACTCGATAGTGTTAAATGCAAAACCGTTATAAAAACGCATTGGTTGGCGCAATTTGAACCTTCCGTACGTGTAGATTTGAACTCTTTTGTCAAACTGCAGTTAGACGGGATTCGAACCGGAGCTCTTCACCTCTCAAGTACATATCCGTACTGCATGAGCTACTGAACAAACCTACCATCTTTGAAAACCTATAGATATGAAGCTGGATATGTCATGCCAACATTCATAAGCATCTGTTTTCAAATTTCACAGCATATTAAAATAGTTTTTAAGTCATAATATAATATTCTACAAGTTAAAGGCTGTATCAGCGATTCTAGGCTGAAACATAAGGTGTCACATTCAGCTGACCTTTCTTCACGATCCGCTCGCTGCCTGCCCCATAAATTGGCTGTGAAAAAAAAACACGTCTCTGTGGTCAGCCTAGGCTCCGAGATATGCCAAAAAAAAACAAAACAATCGGTGCTACCAACCATTCCACAGAAAAACAAACAGTGTTCCAACCAAACACCGTCAGGGGGTTGGTGTTGTGGATTTTCGTGTTCATGCACGAAATGTGAGGGAGGCAGAGCGAAAGGAGAGCAACCTAAAATCAGGGTGCGAATTACGGGGGGGTTTGGGGGGGTCTGACCCCCCTAATTAATGCTTTATCCCCCCTGAAGGACATAAACACAAGATGTAAGGGGGGTCTTCCTTGTAAATAGTGGTAAATTGTTCGCACTGATCTGTATCTTAAATATTACTCATAGTAAATATAGTAAATTAATATAAATATAAAATTAACCTGTGACCACCCCTATAAGGGTTCATACCAATCGCCCCAGCAGCCTAAGCGGGAAAATTCAGTCTGCTGAATAGGAAGCCTACCGATAGACACGGTGAGTGTTCAAGACGCCTTTTCTTGTTATAGAATGAACCATCCGTTCGAACGAATCAAATGAATAATATGATTCAGTAATTAAATCAGTCTCTTGCCTCCACCTGCTGGCAGATATCTGTATTCAAAATTGTATAACATGAATTTATGTATTTGATTGCACTCATGGCACCTCTGAGCCTAATTAAACATATGAAAAGGTAAAAACAAAGGTAAAAAAAATCTTGGACGACCACCGTAAAAACAAAACTTTTAACATAAATTCTGCTTAATAACACTCTATTTACTAATATTGTTTAATCTTCTTTGCAACAACATTCCTTTAATAGGAGTCCTCCATTTATGTAGGCTATAGTTAACTGCTGATCTGGGACCATCAACCTGGACATACTGTTGTGCATAAATTTAGTTACATCACAATTATAATTTTTTAAAATTGTCAACTGTATTTAAGGAAATATACAGTTATATTTGGCTTTTGACACATTATTTAAAATGTGGCTAAAAAATAACTAGTAACTTTTTTTTTTTTTTTTTTTTTGGTTGGTTGGGCCAGTGAAAATTTTGGCAGGGCAAGTAAAAATCTGAACCACTGGCCCGATTGGGCCAGTAGAAAACCCTGGATAATGCTCGCTGGAAAAGCAAACTGCATGTCTAGTATTTAACATATCGCATATATATTAGTTTTGCACACAATATCTATTTTGTACACGCTTGTACAAAAACAACTATAAAAAGCTGACCCCCCCGATTGTCAAGGTATAATTCGCACACTGCCTAAAATATATTGTTGTGAGATTGACCCAATTAAGACAAACAGACATGGCTGATACAACCTTTAATTGGGTCAATCTCACAACAGTATATTTTAGGTTGCTCTCCTTTCGCTCTGTCTCCCTCGCATAAATACAGCCTCACGTTGTGTCAATCATGTTTACAAACTGCCTTCAAAACGTTCGTCTGTCATAAAGTTTGGATAATTTTTTATTTTCGCATCCGTAGCAAGCATTTTGATAGGAAAGAATGATGAATACGAAAAAACTAAAAAACTCATATGAAAATTTCGGACTCAGTGTGCAGTGACCTTAATTGTGCAAAAATTACGCTTTATCTAACTCTGTAAATCATACTTTGTGTTTGAAGGAATAAAAGGTGTCTGAGTTTAACTGCCTCTAGTGTTCATTTTTTGGAAACTGCAGTGATATTTACTTATTGGTACGTATTTTGCGTCTTGTGAAAAAGTAGTGTTTGTCATGAGACCAGGTAGCTGGTAGCAACCGTAATACAAGTCTCAGGAGTCCCCATGAATATCTCTTGTGACGTTTTAGCTCAAAATACCCCACAGATCATTTATTATATCATTTTTAAAATACACTGTTTTGTCTCTTTAAATGCAAATGAGCTTCTGCTCCCGGTTCCCTTTTCCAGAATAGGGCTGTGCCTTAACTGCTCCTACCTCAGATACTCTGCCAAACAATGTCTTTTTGGTTTTGATTATCATGTCTATCGCACTGAAATAATGCGTTAAAAAGCCATATTAGTTAAAACATCTGATACAGGGTTTTTCTGAACGCACACAGTATGTGAGTACTAAATCAAGTTCTCTTTCATGTCTTACTGTGCTTAAACTATCAAATACACACAAGTTTATGTTAAAAACATACAGGTGTTTCAAAAAGAGTGGGTTATGCCTGTGAAGCCTTTAGGTGTAGGTGTAAATTACAATTAAATCCCAATAAGTTCCTTTACAATGACTGTATTGAATTATTACCAAACTTACATAAACATCTTGTGTTTTAGTAAACTGCAAAGTTTTTATGTACTTTAAATAAAGACCATCTTCATCTTTTTGCATTGCTGCAGCAAATACTTTACCCAGATAGCAAGCAACTACTGAAATAGTGTTAAATCAATGTTGATGTGTAAATGCTAAGTGCATTGAATTCATGTTACAAAGTTGGTTCAACGTCACCTTTTGCACCCTAAGGTAATGTTAAAACAGTTTGGAAATTTGGAATTTTCAACAATAAAATCAATGGTAATGTCACTGAGTCAGCATTACAAAATGCTACTGGTTCATCGCTTTTGTGGCCTCATTTAATGTGGAAACAATGTTGAAATTTCAGCAAAAACAATGGTAATGACACTGAATTAATGGTACACTGATGTTGTTTTTACATTACTGCGGTTGAATCAACATTGAAATTAATTAATACAAAAATAAATGATAATGTCACTGAATTAACATTACTGCTGTTAATTCAATGAGAGAGAAAGAATAATAATAAATAGCAAGTCAATTCAGCTGTGTACATTTAGATACAGGAATGTTAACAATATGACTGACTTAGCTCAACACAAAATTAGAACTATGGATTGGCACCATCAAAGTCTGTTTCTACAATGAACATTTGTATCTGAAAATACTTCAGCAGAGGTGTACAGTCTCACTTTTGAAGGCACTTTCCATTCAAGTTTATAGCCCAAATTTAAAACAACTGAAGAAGCCAGTTTGGGTCTTCAAGACCTGTAGAAACTTCCTGGCAGGTGTGTTGGGCTGCAGATTTGCATTTATGTAGATTTAATTATCTTTCATTTCCAAGTCTCTGTCACTTTCTCATAAACACAAGTATTAGTTTTTTAGATTTAGCAGGAACAGGCTAAACTGAAGATCAGTTACATGTAATACTGATTGAGAAAAATGAATGATTACCAGATAATCAGGCAATGAGAGATAAGGCACAGTTTAGTATCAAATCCCACGTCAGATGACCTTGCTGTTGGCTACGAATCAATGTATAATCAGACATGGGCTATGTTTCAAGTGCTTACTTACAGTACGTCACTTGGACTTGATGTTGGAACTTTTTTATTCAAGACATGCCTAACACACTTCAGTAACAATACAGATAGCAAAACACAAAAAACTAATCAGTAAAACCAAAAAAACTGAAATAATAGAATAAAGTCATAAGTATATGTCAGGCAGTTCAACAAACATGATGGTTGGATGCATGTTTTCTATCTAATAAGAATGAATAATTTGACTTATAATTAGATTACTGAGTGTACAGTATATGCAAAACTACAATCTTTATCAGTGGGTCTTTTTTACATAATGTGTGTTAGGGTTACTTGCTAAAATCATGAAGGGCCATTCCTACCACCACATCTAAACCTGCCTCAGCACAGATTAGAGTGAACTGAATAAAGCTTTTGGAAATGCCCACCATAATTTGAAAATGCCCCAAAAACTGAGGAACAGCCACTAGCATTCTCCAAAATACTTGTGCGATCTAATGCAAATATGCTGAAAATGTACTCATGCCGTCCAAGATGTAAATGAGTTTGTTGGTTCATCAGAACAGATTTTAGGAAATTTAGCATTACATCATTTGCTCCCCAATGATCCTCTGCAGTGAATGGGTGCCATTAGAATTAGAGTCCAAACAGCTGATAAAAACACCACAATAATTAACAGGTAATCCACATGACTTTAGTCCATCAGTTAACATCTTGTGAAGTGAAAGGCTGTGTGTTTGTAAAAAAAACAACAACAACAACAACAACATTAAGGCATTTTAACTTTAAACCATAATCCATATTAATGCTTCCACAACCCGCTTGACCCATTCATAAAATAGAACCAACTTTAGAATGATAAAATTTCCAACAAATGGCAGAAAACATGGGACTGTAATAAAATGACTCCACATTCACAATGCTGTGTCACACTGAATTTTTTTTTTCTCACACTGTACCCAGTTTAACACAATCCAAGCAAACCCAAAATATAACAGTCACAAGGACTCTGCATGTCCCACAGCTTTACCCAAGGACACTATCTTGATATGCGAGCTTTGTAATTCACCAGGTCATGAGCTGCCCTAATTTGGATTGAACATTTGTACTGCCACCCAGACTCACATAAACTCACATACTGCCACTGTTTTAGGCATTTGTTTGTTTCTTTCTGTCTCAGTTCTTTTCTCATTTCCATTGCACCCATCCATCATTTTCGTCCCTTAAATGGATAGTTCAACCAAAAAAATAAAAATTCTGTCATTAATTACTCATCCTCAAGTCATTCCAAAACCCATAAAACCTTTGTTCATCTTCAGAGCACAAATTAAGTTATATTTGATGAAACCCAAGAGCTCTCTGACCCTGCATAGACAGCAACACAGCAACATAGTTCTTATACCCAGAAAGGTATCAACCGTAATTGTTATGAAGCTATGAGAGTACTTTATGTGCGTAAAGAAAACAAAAATAACAACTAACTCGAGTACCATGACCGGTTCACATGGCCGAGACTGAAGCAGGAGAAGTTGTTGAATAAAGTTGTTCGTTTTCTTGTAGCTTCATAACATTATGGTTGACCCACTGATGTCACATGGACTATTTTAACAATGTCCTTCCTTACTACCTTTCTGGGCCTTGAATGTGTCAGTTGCATTGCTGTCTATGCAGGGTCAAAAAGATCTCAGCTTTGGTCAAAAATATCTTAATTTGTGTTCAGAAGATGAACGAAGGTCTTACAGGTTTGAAACAACATGAGGGTGAATAATCAATGACAGAACTTTTATTTTTGGGTGAACTAACCCTTTAAAGTGTCCCCCCATTTATTCTCCCCTCCTCATCCAGTCACTTTATCTCCTTTTCCACCCCACTGGAATCTGAGTACTTGGGCAGTTATCAGGGCTCCTGTATTTAGGAGGCTCTGGGTGCCCATGTAGGGGACTAACAGAAGCGCTGCAGACCTTTATAGAAAGACAAGTGATAAGAGTCCTCATACTTAAAGACTCCATTAGCAACACCACTGACCCAGGAGCACAAACAGAGAGCAGAGCAGAGAGTCAACATGGTGAGTGGACACAGCTACTTTTTTTCTGGTTTTGAATATACTGACAGTTAATTTGAAATTACGGAGATGATTTATATTAGTGTACTTAGAAGCACTATACACTCTTTAAACATATTTTCTATTAATATTTTTATTTAATGTAAGAAAAATGAGCCAAAAAAGCATAAATACATTCCTATTCTGTGACATAAAAAAGTAAAAAGTAATTTTAATGAACCTCACTATGTATACTTATTGATATAGATTGTTATACTGTGTGCTTCCAATTTTTATTCATTTTTTTTAAGGCTAGTAAGAAAGCTGCAGCTAAGAGGGGGAAACCTGCTCAAAGGGGCTCCTCCAACGTCTTCTCCATGTTCGAGCAATCACAAATACAGGAGTTTAAAGAGGTCAGTCTTTATATTGTATGAAAACCAAATTAAACAATTTATATATTGGCAAAGCTAGATATATAAAGTTGTGTGTATATATATATATATATATATTGTTAATAATGTGTTGTTACCTAAATGATCCACAGCTGTGTTTTTTTTTTTTTCATAGTTATGAGTCCCTGAACAGTTAAACTGCCTGCTGTTCTTCAGAAAAATCCTTCAGGTCCCTTAGCATTTTTGTGTATTTTGAACCATTTCCATCAATGACTGTATGACTTTGAGATCCATCTTTTCACACTGAGGACAACTGAGGGACTCGTATGCAACTATTACAGAAGGTTCAAACGCTCACTGATGCTCCAGAAGGAAAACCTATGCATTAGGAGCCGGGGGGTGAAAACTTTTGAACAAATTTTTGCCTAAATATCTTTTTTTTTTTAGTACTGCCCTTCAGAAGCTACAAAAGATACTTACATGTTTCCCAGAAGACAAAATAAGTTAAATTCACCCTGATCTTCAAATTCAAAACGTTTTCACCCCCAGTTCTTAACGCATTGTGTTTTTTTTACTTCTCAAGCATTAGTGAGCATTTGAACTTTCTTTAATAGTTGCATATGAGTCCCTCAGTTGTCCTCAGTATGAAAAGATGGATTTCGAAATCATATAGTAATTTTGGAAAGAGTTCAAAAACACAAAAAATGCTTAAAAACCAAAGAATTTGTGGGACCTGAAGCATTTTTCTTAAGAACAGCAGGCAGTTTAATGAGCAGGGTCATTTATGTAAAACGTCTTTAATGTTAAATATCTTATTCAGGTCAGTACTAAATAAAAAATGGCATGCATTTTGTATGATCCCTGCAGATTCTGCAAGGTGTATGCAAACTTTTTTACCTCAATTGTACATTATTTGCTTTTTTGCAGGCATTCGGCTGCATAGATCAGAACCGAGATGGAGTTATTAACAAATCTGATCTGAAGGAAACTTATGCACAACTAGGTATATAAAATGCATTCACTGGAGATTTCAGAATACTTTTATTATACATCTGAAACATCATATAAGCAGACAGCTTTTTAGATAAGCATTGAATACTATGTTTGTGCAGGAAAGCTAAATGTGAGTGATGAAGAGCTGGAGTCTATGTTAGCAGAAGGAAAAGGGCCCATCAACTTTACTGTCTTCCTCACTCTCTTCGGAGAAAAGCTCAATGGTATGACAACTACATTTCAAGATCTCAAGGCCTTGATGAATAATAAAAAAGTCTATAGGGACTTAAAAACAGAGGATTTATTCAAATTTGTGTATTTGTTATAATTTTAGGCACAGACCCAGAAGAAACCATCCTTGCTGCTTTTAAACTATTCGACCCAAATGCTACAGGCGTTGTCAATAAGGATGAGTAAGTGTATAAAACAGATCACAAAAACATATTTTTAAAAACATTTAATGGATTTCATGTCATGTTGTTTCAGGTTCAGGAGGCTGCTAATAAACCAAGCTGATAAATTCACAGCAGAAGAGGTTAGTATCTGCATTTATAAATGTTAATTGCGTTTTAAAAAATATTTAGTCACATAAAATGCATAAAAAAAATCAATAGATACCGATAATGTTTCCCCATCTTTCTACTGCTATCACAAACATTGGGGTTTCGATAGCCTATATTATCAGGTGATGTGATAAGAATGTGTACTTTTTACAGAATCTCTTGTTCTAATGATGTTCTAATCTACTTGATTCTGTTTCAGGTCGACCAGGCTTTTGCAGTGGCTCCAATAGATGTGGCTGGGAATATTGACTATAAATCACTTTGCTACATTATCACGCATGGCGATGAAAAAGAGGACTCTTGAATAAAGACAAATCTTTTATTTCATTTGAACTTTCTCAGTTCAATTCAGTTCAGTCAACCCTCAGGCATGTCAACAGCTTTCATTATTAAAAACTTTGTTTTGCATTTCAAAACAAGATTGACTGTTCTGGTAGTTCTAGATATAACAAAGGCAAGGAAAAATACAAATCTACTGCTTGTTGTCACATGTAACTGTACTGTTAGGAGCAGTGTATTACAAGACAACACGGTTTCAAACCACAAACAGCATTCTTGTATGTTTTTAACAAAAACAATAAAATACGATTGATTTCAGTTAATAAAACTACATTTCTATCATTATGAAAACACATTATTGGAATACTACTGTACCTAACTAACTGAACATTAGAGAAGAGTGTACTAGTAGATATTTGCTCACTTGTAAATTCTGTCTGTAATTGCTGCCCCCCACAGACGGTTTGTTAGACTGCAATTAGTAACTGGAACTTGAGGCCCTTGAATTCTTTGGTGCATTTTCGTAAACATCTAATAAACTTCATACTTGCTATGCTTTGTTTAATTCTTTTAAATCTAGTAGGAGTAATGCATTATGTGTAAGAGGGAAAAAAACGTTTTAAATATGATGAACTCAAGAGAATCCAACCTTTTCAGAAATTGTCAGGTCCCAGGATGACTTTGCTTCTGCAAAATAAACAAAGATTTTTTTGAAAAATGTCTCTAAAAATATTAATGTTTGTGTGCAAGAAATGCATATACACATATGCCTTATTCTGCATGACCATATTCTAGCTTAACCATAATCTAAATTTACCAAATACCCAAAACCTAAACAACTACTTTACTATTAATAAACATTAAATTAGGAGTTTATTGAGGGGAAAACTCTTATTAAATAGTGCATATGTTCCCTAATCTAAAGTGTTTTCAAGATTATTGTAGTATGTTTCACAAGAAAATATTGTTTCAGTCTTTCTATTAAAAATTTTTTATGTTCTTAATTAATTGTGAAATTAAGCAGCAATATCTCAGTGAAATTAGTTTCTACATCATTTTTTTTTCAGTGCTTTTTAAAAAATATCCTGCTAGACTGTGTATCAATGCCAGTATAAGATATAGTGTTGCAATCGAAATTATTCAACCCCCTTGACCTGCAAAATTTTGTGAAAACAATTCAACAAAGGCATCAGTACACTATTAGAGAAAAAAAAATCAGCTCTAAACATTCATGTTCAAAATTATTCAACCCCCAAAAATCAAATTTGGTGCAGAATCTTTTAATCTTTAAAACCATCAATAAACTGCTCAGAAGTGCTTAGAAGCATGTCACCTCTCTACTGCAATCTTGGTCTATTAATCACCTGAAAAGCTTCAGATCACTGATAATCTTGGGTTTTTACTTTGCCACTGCTTTCTTCAAATTCAACCAAATGTTTTAAATGAGAATTAAATCTGGAGACTGAACAGGCCACTCAAGAACATTCTATGACTGATCCCTGAACCAAGCATAAGCAGATTTAGATGTTTACTTTGGGATGATTGTCCTGAAGGAAAGTCCATTGATCTTCAGCTTCAGTCTTTTGCACCAAAGGCATCACAATTCTTGCCAAAATGGCCTGATACTTCAAAGAATCTGTGATGTCCTTCATACAGTCATGTTTTCCACTTTCTGCGACAGTAAAAACCCTTGTAACAGGACTGGTCCACATCAATATTTGACTTTGGAGATAGTGTTTTTCTGCTTATAAGTTTTGCGTTTTTTGCACCAGACATACTGCTGATCCATGGGTCCAAAAAGTTCCAATTTGGTCACATCACTCCATTAAACACTCTTCCAGAACTCCACAGGTCTATCCAAATACATTTTAGCATATTCAAGTCAGCATTTTATGTTTTTCTTGGTCAAGAGTGGCATTCGGCAAGATGCCCCAACAAGAAAGCTATGCTTGTCTTGTGTTCATCTTCTACTCTGCACTGAAATATTTTTCCACTTTTCATTAGTTCATCCTGAAAGTCTTTGGCTGTACATTGCAGGTTTTCCCTCAGTTGTTCTGATCAAACATTTTCTGATCTTGTGGGAATAAGGCTGCCAGCTGTATCCATAGGAACTTTTAATGTCTTAGAAATCTTCATATAGCATTAGACTTTGTAAAGGAATAAAATGATCTTCTCTATAGCTTTTGTGAGAGCTATGTTAGTCTCATCCTCAGACGTCACGCCCACAGAACGTTGACTAAACAGTCTGAAGGCTATGCGAGACTAGAGCTCTGTTGACTTTGTCATATTAGCTACTCAAACTTTATAACATGCATGGGCTAACTGTATGTATGTGTAACAGCTCAAGCTAATTCTATTTTCTAAGAGTTTCTAAAGGTTTAATAATCGTGTTTTACAGTTTTTTTCAACTGCTTACACACAAAATCTTTACTTGTCACACAATTTCTGAAACCTGACACTCAAACATACTCAAACATACAACATACACTAATTCTCGGCCTTTGACTCAATTTTCAATTTTCTAAAACACTTTTTGCAAAACTCAAAACACAATTCTCTATGTAACATACAAAAAATCTAACAGGAAGTATCTTGATTTCCTTTTTCAAACACAACTGATCAAAACGGCACAATAATTCATCAGTGCCTCACACTAACTCCTTACTTATGCAAACACTTATTGCTTTACTTAACACCAACTAAACATGGCTTTAAAATAGGCCTTGGAATATGCTTTGGAATAATCACCTTTTTCAAAATTATGCTTGGTTTCTGTCCAACTACACATGGTTAATGTACACTGCCAGTCAAAAGTTTTTGAACAGTCAGATTTTTAACGTTTTTTTTTTTATTCTCTTCTGCTCACCAAGCCTGTCTATGTGAAGAATACAGCAAGCACAGTAATGTTGTGAAATATTTTTACTATTTAAAATAACTGCTTTCTAGGTGAATATATTTAAAAATGTAATATAATGTAATATATACAAAAAGCTAAATTTACAGCATCATTACTCCAGTGTCATGTGATCCTTAAAAAAAGTTTTTTTATTTATTTTATTTTTTTTATTTTTATTTTTTTCTGTGGAAAGAAATTATAGAAATTAATACTTTTATTTAACAAAGAATTGATTAGCTTTGAATTGATCAAAAGTGATGATAAAGACATGTATAATGTTACAAAAGATGTATATTTCAGATAAATGCTGTTCTTCTGAACTTTCTATTCATTTAAGAAATTCTACTCAACTGTTTTCAACATAATAATAATAATAATAATATTTTTTGAGCAGCAAATCAGAATATTAGAATGATTTCTGAAGGATCATGTGACTGGAAATAATGATGATAAACATTACAGGAATAAATTACATTTTACGTAAAATATATACAAATATAACAGTTATTTTAAACAGGAAAAATAATTACAAATTTTACTGTTTTTGCTGTACTTTGGATCAAAAAAATGCAGGCTTAGTGAGCAGAAGAAAGTTCTTTAAAAACAATAAAAATCTTTCTGTACAAAATCTTTTGACTGGCAGTGTATTACTTTTCTTTCGTACTGTGTATTACTGTATTCATAACCACAAATGCATTTTTGTCAAAATTTAGTTATTCACATATTCTTATTCTGTGACAACTTATTTACATTTTTTGATGTTTCTTTTGTAAGCTATGTACATTTGGGGCCTTTTTTTAGAAAACAAAAATGGTTCTATCTAGAAGTCTATGCAATGCAAAAATGTGAAGCTCAATATCTCGAAAGTGCTCAGAATGCATGACGAAATGTTTGCTTTTGAGACGTGTTTGTGATATTTTGAATGCAGTGCTTCATTTTGCAAGAGATGTGAGGCATTTTGCATTTTGTGTGTGCAATTCTTGAATTTGTGTGTAAAGTTGTGAAAAACAGGCAAAGTTTTGGAAATGCGTGTAAGCAGTTGAAAAAACTAAGAAAATTGTGTTCCCCACCATACAAATAAATGACTAAAAAAACAAAACGTTGAATAATTATAACATAGCTGTGTTATAAACCCTAGAACTCAAATATATTACATTAAATATTGACATTTTCACTTTTAATATGGCAATAATCTGTTATATATGCAATTTTCATAAAGTCCTGGATCTTCAGAAAAGCTTGTATTTGTCTTTAGGGGGGTTGAATAATTTCGATTGTAATTGAATAGGTCCACTATTTTTACTACTACCATAGGAAGTAGTAACCATTCATAGATTGGCTCTCCTTTTGGTTATTTACACTACCGTTCAAAAGTTTGGGGTCAGTCTTGTAATAGTCTTTAAAGGAGTCTCTTATGCTCATCAAGGCTGCATTTATTTGATTACAAATACAGAAAAAAAACAGTAATATTGCAAAATGTTTTTACAATATAAAATAATGTTTTTTATTTGAACATACTTTAAAATATAATTTATTCCTGTGATGAAAAGCTGAATTTTTATCAGCTGTTACTCCAGTCTTAAGTGTCACATGATCCTTCAGAAATCATTCTAATATGCTGATTTATTCTTAGAATGATCAATGTCGGATAATATCAACAGTTGTGCTGCCAAATATTGACATTTTTTTTTATCCAGGATTCTTTCATGAATAACAAGTTTAAAAAGTACAGTGTTTATTCAAAATATTAATTTTTACAACAATGTAAATTATTTATTATTAACTTTTAATAAACTCTTAATTATTAACTTAATACATCCTTGGTAAATAAATGTATTAATTTCTTAAAAAAAATGTACTGACCCCAAACTTTTGAACTTTTGGGGTGAACCTTTGCTTTAATCATTAGTCAGACTTCCCTTTACTTTTCCTACTCATCTGTGACATAATGATTTAAATGATTCAAGCTAAAACCTCGAGAAACTGACCAGACACATTCCAGAGAAATATGATATGCAAATAACCTGTGGATTCCGGAAGTGACACAGACGCGCATGTGCAGAACTGTCAAACGCAACAGCGAAAGACTGGAAACTCAGCGCTAATGTCATCAACACCACCACCACCCAAACACTAAAAACAGCTCGACCGATGCGTCAGTTACTTTATTATTTACCTTTGAACCATGGGACCTCGATTTAAATTACGAGAACAACTCTACTGGTGCATCTTGGCTGGGAATATCATCTGTTTTCCTCCTCAAACCTCTGCGTGCTGAATGAAAACAGCCCGCTGAACTCGGAACCTGACAATCCGTGGACTGGAAAAATGTGATTCAGGAAATTCAGGCGTAACGTTAGTTTCGCTCGTCCGGTTGTTTACACGTTTTTCGGACGACGTTTCTGCTTGTGTAAAGTACAATTTGAGTGATAGTTGTTTTGGGATCTTACTAACTGGGGGTTGGATAGTGACACGTTGCGCGCTAAGCTAATTTAGCATTTAACTCGGGTGATTTAGAAGCACAGTAATCCGTTTAGAAGACGCTGTAGCTTTAAAACACGCACAAATCTACATACAAAACACGGGAGACAAAGTACGTGAATCTGAAGTCGTGGTGGGACTGTATAACGTTCGTTTTGGTTTGGCCTGATTTGGGATCAATAACGTTAAAGCTGAAACCGTTTTCTCTTGGGATGTCTATTGATGGGTGCAGGTGATGACCTGTAAGTGAACTTATCTTAAGAGTGTTTGTTTAGTAGAGGATCATGATGGCTCAGCAGGAGAATGGACGTCTTTCGTCTGAGGATACCATGAGTGTGAGGACTCTGGGCAGTCAGTTTGATGAGGAGAGCTCTTTCGGATCGGACTCTGAAATCAACGGGTTCACCAGCTCGAGGCAAACTGACAAGTATGGATTCATCGGAGGAGCCCAGCAATATTCAGTCGAATTGTAAGTGCACTGGTTTGCAAGGCTGTTTTAGTGGATCTCACCAGATCCTGTTTGTGTTGCTTGATTTTGGGTGGTAATCAAAGTCACGTGATGAAGCTGGAAGAGAAAATACTGCATGTTTGGACTTTAATGGGTGTGTGAGTAGTAGGAAAGCACTTGAGAGTAGCATAGCTCAGATTCTTGACACACTTAAGCATTCAAAACAAAATAATCTTTGTTGCTTAACTTTGTCAATGCCATATGTGTGCCTGTATATTATTCATAATATTGCCTAACGCATAAGTTAGTTAAAGAATGCTTTATTTGTGGTGGCAGGTGTAGCCTTTTAATGAAACCCTTTGAATAACAATTATAATTGTAATTATTATAATGATAATATAAACTACTAGTCAAAAGTTTTGAATCATTAACGATTTTTTTTTTAGTTTTAAGCTTTATTTTGTTTTTTTAAGCCTCTTACGCTCGCAAAAATACATTAAAAATAGCAATATTTTGAAAAAATATATATATATATTCTGTATTTAATATCTATTATTTGTGTATATTGTTTGTGAATTATTAATTTTACACTTTTAATGTTTTTTTAAGAAGTCTTCTCTGCTCACCAAAACTGCTGTCTGCATTTATTTGATCTAAAGTACAGCAAAAACAGTCAAATTTTGAAATATTTTTACTAATTAAAATAACAGTTTTCTATTTGAATATATTTTAACATGTAATTTATTCCTGTGATTTCGAAGCTGAATTTTTAGTATCATTACTCCAGTCACATGAGTCTTCAGAAATCATTATAATATTGTGATTTGCTGGTCAAAAATATTTATTATTATTATGTTGAAAAAAACAAACAAACAGCTGAGTAGAATTTTTTCAGGTTTCTATGATGAATAAAGTTCAGAAGTTAAATGCCTTTATCATCACTTTTGATTAATTTAAAGCGTCCTTTCTAAATAAAAGTATTAATTTCTATCATTTCTTTCCTGTCAAAAAAAGCTTTTGTAACATTATAAATGTCTTTATCATCACTTTTGATCAATTAAAAAAAAAAAGACTTTAAGCTTTTGAATGGTATAGGGTATAATGTTACAAAAGCATTTTATTTCAGATAAATTCTGATCTTTGGATCTTTCTATTCATCAAAGAATCTTAAAAAATAAAATAAAATAATAAAAAAAATTCTTGCAAACCAGCATATCAGAATGATTTCTGAAAAACCATGTGACACTGAAGACTGGAGTAATTATGCTGAAAATTAAACTATATTCAAATAGAAAACATTGATTTTATTTAAAGTAAAAATATTTCAGAAATGTACTATTTTTGCAGTTCTTTGGATCAAATAAATCCAGGCTTGGGAAATAAAAGCCAAGCATTAAAAACATAAAAAATTTTACTGTTCAAAAAACGTTTGGTAGTGAATTTATTACAGCAATAACAGTAAATTATGCATAATTACATGCAACTAACCCTAAACCAAACCCTGGTCCTAACCCCTACCACATAGTAAGTACTAGTTATTCATTATAATTATATTGTATACTAAAGTGTAACCTAAAATTATTATAATATAAAACAATTACAACATTAAATTGTTTTAATTTTTAATATATTTTTGTTGTATGTTTGTATACATACATTTATATAATTTATATATATATATATATTTATATTTGTATACAGCTCATGTCATGTGTTCTCACCAGCAATGTAAAGTGTTCACATAAAACTAGTAATTAATTGAACTGTAATTATGCTTAATACATTTCTACACCCTTTTTTGAAAAGCACTAGAATCCCTCCTTTTAAAAAGTGATAAATGGGAAGTTGATTTTACTAAAGCAAACAATAACAAAACACAGCATGCAACCAAGTATTTTAAACTCAGAGTTACTGAATTTGTTTTGTGTAAGTCGTTGAACCAGTTTTGACGGATGTATGAAACTGTCAGTTTTCTTTTCATTGGAATTGGGCTTAAAAGGTTGTGTGTTAGTTTTCATTGATGTGGTTTGAATGGAGTGTCAGCCTGTCAGGGCGTTTCATCCTCACTTGCTTTGCAGCCGGTTGCAGTCCTGTTAAAGCTTCCTGTCTTTTATCAGCGAGGCATCTGCCCCAGGTTGGCGTCTTTAATAAAGACACTCCAGTCTACAGAAAAGAACACATTTGTGTTGTTTACAGATACGCCTAGATTTTGGATTGTCACCACTGCATTGAGAAGAGAATTAATGGTATCAAACAGTAGCCTGAGACAGCAGCAGGCCTGTCTGTTCGGTGTGAATTGTTAAAGAGCATGGAATAGATGAGTAAGTGATAGTTGTCCCTGTGTACTGAGTGTACAGCCGCTTTCCGTTTCCTGTGGTTTATGGGAGTGCTGGTGCCCTGAGGTTAGACGTCTCTGCCAACTAGAGAGAGGCCCCATTTATTTTTTATTTTTTTTATAAACTGTTTTTGGTTTAAATTGCTCTGGAAAATGAAAAGGAAGTAAAACCTGCAACTGCAAGTTGTAGCTTAATAGGAAAAATATTTAAAGAAACATTACTTTCAGATCAAATTTCTAGTGGTTAGGATCGGTATCTAAGTAAAGGGGAAGCTAGCTGGTGGTTGGTGCGCTGGCAGACTGATATTTAAATGTCTCGGCCACAAGCTAAATGGTTCAAATTTGAATGGGGAAACACAAAAGCTAAAGATAACAGGCCTGTTCAGCACCGTTGTAGCCTTAGGCAAAGTTATCACCACAGGTCGAACCAAGTGTGCCGTAGGTGTCCTGAAAAGTGAAGCCAAAAGTTTTCTATCGCCCCCCGGTGGCTGGCTGCAGTATAGGTCATAAACCCCGCCCTCTCCATGTAATCTAATGGGACGTGAGCCAAACTAAATAATCGAATTACACTTCAAATATTTTTTTTCAAAAGATGATTTCCATCGTGTGAAGTAGTTCTTATAATGCTGATTCATGTTTAGGTGTTCGTTTTTCTAATAAGTTCGCTTTTAAGTAGTTATTTGATGCTATAAAAACGGGGTGTGGTGTCATGATTGTGATCGTGCGATTGGATCTGTGATAGTTTGGGCGGGATTTTGATACCGCGGCTCCGCCTCACGACTCTGGCTCCAAACGAATCTCTACTGCGCAGACTCTGGCTCCAAACGAATCTCTACTGCGCATGCTCTGGCTCCAAACGAATCTCTACTGCGCAGACTTTGGCTCCAAACGAATCTCTACTGCGCATGCTCTGGCTCCAAACGAATCTCTACTGCGCATGCTCTGGCTCCAAACGAATCTCTACTGCGCAGACTCTGGCTCCAAACGAATCTCTATTGCGCAGACTCTGGCTCCAAACGAATCTCTACTGTGCAGACTCTGGCTCCAAACGAATCTCTACTGCGCATGCTCTGGCTCCAAATGAATCTCTACTGCGCAGACTCTGGCTCCAAACGAATCTCTACTGCGCATGCTCTGGCTCCAAACGAATCTCTACTGCGCAGACTCTGGCTCCAAACTAATCTCTACTGCGCAGACTCTGGCTCCAAACGAATCTCTACTGTGCAGACTCTGGCTCCAAACGAATCTCTACTGCGCATGCTCTGGCTCCAAATGAATCTCTACTGCGCAGACTCTGGCTCCAAACGAATCTCTACTGCGCATGCTCTGGCTCCAAACGAATCTCTACTGCGCAGACTCTGGCTCCAAACGAATCTCTACTGCGCAGAATCTGGCTCCAAACGAATCTCTACTGCGCAGACTCTGGCTCCAAACGAATCTCTACTGCGCAGACTCTGGCTCCAAACGAATCTCTACTGCGCATGCTCTGGCTCCAAACGAATCTCTACTGCGCAGACTCTGGCTCCAAACGAATCTCTACTGCGCATGCTCTGGCTCCAAACGAATCTCTACTGCGCATGCTCTGGCTCCAAATGAATCTCTACTGCGCAGACTCTGGCTCCAAACGAATCTCTACTGCGCAGACTCTGGCTCCAAACGAATCTCTACTGCGCATGCTCTGGCTCCAAACAAATCTCTACTGTGCAGACTCTGGCTCCAAACGAATCTCTACTGCGCAGACTCTGGCTCCAAACGAATCTCTACTGCGCAGACTCTGGCTCCAAACGAATCTCTACTGCGCAGACTCTGGCTCCAAACGAATCTCTACTGCGCATGCTCTGGCTCCAAACGAATCTCTACTGCGCATGCTCTGGCTCCAAATGAATCTCTACTGTGCAGACTCTGGCTCCAAACGAATCTCTACTGCGCAGACTCTGGCTCCAAACGAATCTCTACTGTGCATGCTCTGGCTCCAAACGAATCTCTACTGTGCATGCTCTGGCTCCAAACGAATCTCTACTGTGCATGCTCTGGCTCCAAACGAATCTCTACTGCGCAGACTCTGGCTCCAAACGAATCTCTACTGCGCAGACTCTGGCTCCAAACGAATCTCTACTGCGCAGACTCTGGCTCCAAACGAATCTCTACTGCGCATGCTCTGGCTCCAAACGAATCTCTACTGCGCAGACTCTGGCTCCAAACGAATCTCTACTGCGCATGCTCTGGCTCCAAACGAATCTCTACTGCGCATGCTCTGGCTCCAAATGAATCTCTACTGCGCAGACTCTGGCTCCAAACGAATCTCTACTGCGCAGACTCTGGCTCCAAACGAATCTCTACTGCGCAGACTCTGGCTCCAAACGAATCTCTACTGCGCAGAATCTGGCTCCAAACGAATCTCTACTGCGCAGACTCTGGCTCCAAACGAATCTCTACTGCGCAGACTCTGGCTCCAAACGAATCTACTGCGCATGCTCTGGCTCCAAACGAATCTCTACTGCGCAGACTCTGGCTCCAAACGAATCTCTACTGCGCAGACTCTGGCTCCAAACGAATCTCTACTGCGCAGACTCTGGCTCCAAATGAATCTCTACTGCGCAGACTCTGGCTCCAAACGAATCTCTACTGCGCAGACTCTGGCTCCAAACGAATCTCTACTGCGCAGACTCTGGCTCCAAACGAATCTCTACTGCGCAGACTCTGGCTCCAAACGAATCTCTACTGCGCAGACTCTGGCTCCAAACGAATCTCTACTGCGCAGACTCTGGCTCCAAATGAATCTCTACTGGGCAGACTCTGGCTCCAAACGAATCTCTACTGTGCAGACTCTGGCTCAAAACGAATCTCTACTGCGCAGACTCTGGCTCCAAATGACGTAATTTCCCCCAAGATGGTAGCGGCCATATTGAGTTGTTTTGGCTTCATTTTTCTATAGTGGAAAGAAACGGAGACGCGTTGTCCATCTTTTTTTACAGTCTATGGGTCGAACCCAGGGAGATTCTCCCTGACCTTACTCGGGGTGAAACTGTCTAGTCATCGACTGAATGGTTATTTGCATTAGTCATGAAATTGTTTCAGATTATTCAGATCTAAAATTCCTGGTGATGAAACTTGCTTCAACTATTTATTTTTCTTGTTTGTTAGTTTGTTGTCAAGATTACAGCTCTTATGCTCACCAAGCCTGCATTTATTTGATTAAAATACAGTAAAAACAGCAATACTGTGAAATAGCATTATTATTACAATTTAAAATACATATTTTCTGTATTTTATGTTGTAATTTATTCCTGTGACGATGAAGCTGAATTTTCAGCATCATTACTCCAGTCTTCAGTGTGGCTTGATCCTTCAGAAATTGATCTGATATGATTATTTGATGCTTAAGAAACATTTCTTATTATCAATGTTAAAAACAGTTTATTTATGGTTCTTCAATGAATATAAAGATTAAAATAGCAGCTTTAGTTTAAAACGGTAATCTTTTGTAACATTATTAATGTCTTTACTCTCACTTTTGATCAATTTAATAGATCATTGCTGAACAATAGTATTACTTTCTATTAAAATGTAAATAAATTTGACACATTAATTATCTACAAAATTAAAATAAAAAAATAAATCGCCCTTAAACATTTGTTTACGGTTTTGTTATGCCTCTTTTATTATGACTTATCAAGTGCAGGAGTGATTGGGGAACTCGTATTGAAGCTCATATTAGATAACATCATTTCTGTGCATTTTGGGATCAATTTTGGGATCAGTAGGACTTGAAATGTTTTAATGGAGTCTCTTATGCTCATCAAGGCTGTATTTATTTGATCAAAAAAAAGAGAAAAAAAAAGTAAATATTTCAATTTTTAATATTGGTTTTCTTTTTTAATGTATCTTAAAATATAATTTATTCTTGTGATGCAGTGCTGAATTTTCATCAGCTGTTACTCCAATCTTCAGTGTCACATGATCCTATAGAAATCATTTTAATATGCTGATTTATTATCAGTGTTAAAACTGCTTAATATTTTTTAGAACCTGTGATATTTTTTCAGGATTCTTTGAATAAAAAGTTAGAAAGAACAGAATTTATTCAAAATATTATTTTTTTAACTCTTAATTATCATTTCTTAATTGTCTATTTAACACATCTTTGCTGAATATTAATTTCTTTAAAGAATTAATTTCTTAAAAACCAAAAAATAAATAAAACATTTACTGACCCCAAACTTTCAAATAGTAGTGTATATTGTAACACAACATTTATATTTTGAATAAACGCTGTTCTTTTAAACTTTTTGGATCCATTAAAGAATCCTGAAAAAAGCAACACAGGTCTCAAAAAATATTAAGCAACATTCACGTTTCCAAATCAGCATATTAAAATGATTTCTGAAGGATTACGTGACAGTGAAGACTGGAGAAATGATGTTGAAAATTCAGCTTTGCTTGACAGGAATACATTATATTTTAAAGTATATTAAAATAAAAAAATGATACTTTAAACTGCAATAATATTTTACTAAATTACAGATTTATTTATTTTTGTCAGATAAATGCAGCCTTCATGATTATAAGCAACTTTAAAAAAAAAAAAAAAACATTTAAAATCTTACTGATCCTAAACTTTTGAACGGCACTGTAAACATTAATACATATAAAATGTATGGAAACTTAAAAACGTAGCAGCTGTCCATACAATTGGTTTATAAGAATCTTATTTGAGAAATATTATTAGCTACTATAATTATGTTGTTGTTGTTTGTAATCTTGTTGATTTTGAATAAAGATCCTAGTTTATTTATTTCTTTTTTGAGTGGCATGTTTAGATTTTTTCATGACGCCATCAAAAGTTCACAAGAAGCTATTTTAGATCTTTGTTTAGTGGCTGTAATTCTTCCTGCAATTAGCTCAGTCTTTTTTTAAGCAGTATGTTTTTATAGTTTTATGGTTGACCCAAAAAGAAAAAATGCCATCATTTACTCCCCCTCATCTCGTACCAAACCCTTATGACTTCATTTCTGTCTTTAATTCTTTTGTGGAACACAAAAGGAGAAGTTAAGCAAAATGTTTACGCAGCTATTTTCTATACAGTCATAGTGTAGATCAGAAGTATTTTTAAAGAAGTCTATTTATAATAAATTTCATTCAAATCTCATTGTTATTCTTTTTTTTCCCTCTCTTACACAGGGCTCAAGATGTGCCTCTGGAAGTGTTAAGGCACAGGGAAGTCAAGTGGTTGGATATGCTGAACCACTGGGACAGATGGATCAGTAAAAGGTTTAAGAAGGTAGGAGCTACCATCGACGTTCACTAAATTCCTCAGTCAGTTGTGTTCTGTTGCACTGCATGTTCCCGGGAACGGATCAATGATGTAAGATGTTTGCCAATGCCTTGCATGTAAGCACTAGAACTAAAGAGAGGAGGCATAGATACACCAAACCGTGAAAGCATGAGGAAATCATCTTAATATATCAGGGCTTTGGGCTTTAAATTATGATTATCTCATCTTCCTTCTCTTTTCTTCCCCTTCTGGTTTTTCCCCTCATTGACTTGCTCAGACAGTCCCACTGCTGCTAGGATTAATTAAAAAGCTCAGGGAAATGACACCATGACACAATCTTTCCAACACGGCCCTGTCTGGACAAGCCTGATATCACATCAGCTCTCCTTATATGGTCTTCAGTGATGTGTGTATCTTTTAGTGTTCACCTCTGTTTTTCTCTCAAGCTTTATAAAGCTTTCACTGGGAGTGAGGCGTCTTCAGGTAAAGACAACAGAAGAGTTTTGCCAAAGGATTTCTTAACAGTCTTTGTTGGCCTTTATGTTTGCATGCCTGTGTAGCCGCGTGTGCTCGTCCGTCTGTCACACACAGCTTGAAAGCAATGAGACACAACTGTAGGGTTGGGAACTGACAACCGGTTCGTGCTGAAACCAGATCAATTTCAGGACATTTTCAAGCATTTCAAACAGTATCTTTTTGGTAAAACAATCAAGATTATGGACATTATCTATCTATCTATCATTCTATCTGTCATTCTATCATTCCATCTATCGCTCCATCTATCGTTCTGTCGTTCTTTCTATCGTTTTATCTATCCTATCTATCGTTCTATCTTTCCATCGTTTCCGTCGTTCTCTTATTCCATCGATTGTTCTATCTGTCGTTCTATCTGTCGTTCTATCTGTCATTTTATCATTCCATCTATCGTTCTGTCATTCTGTCTATCAATCTATCATTCTATCTATCGTTCTACCATTCTATCTGTTGTTTTATCAATCCATCTATCGTTCTGTCGTTCTTTCTATCTGTCATTTTATCTATCCTTCTATCTATCCTTCTATCCTATCTATCCTTCTATCTATTATTCTTTCTATCGTTCTATTTATTGTTCTATCATTCTGTCATTTTATCGATCATTCTATCTATCCTTTTTTCTATCGTTCTATCCTATCTGTCATTCTGTCGTTCTATCGTTCCATCTGTCGTTCCATCTATTGTTCTATCTGTCGTTCTATCATTCCATCTATCGTTCTGTCCTTCTTTCTATCGTTCTTTCTATCATTCTATCCATCTATCCCTCCGTTTATCGTTCCATCTGTCATTCTATCGTTTCATCTATCGTTCTGTCATTCTTTCTATTGTTCTGTCTATCATTCTATCCATCGTTCCATCTAACATTCTATCATTCCATCTATAGTTCTGTCGTTCTTTCTATCGTTCTGTCTTCCATTCTATCCATCTATCGTTCCATCTATCGTTCCATCTATCGTTCTTTCTATCGTTTTTTCTATCATTCTATCATCTATCCCTCCATTTATCGTTCCATCTGTCATTCTATCGTTCCATCTATCGTTCTGTCATTCTTTCTATTGTTCTGTCTATCATTCTATCCATCGTTCCATCTAACATTCTATCATTCCATCTATCATTCTGTCATTCTTTCTATCGTTCTTTCTATCATTCTATCCATCTATCCCTCCATTTATCGTTCCATCTAACATTCTATCATTCCATCTATCATTCTGTCATTCTTTCTATCGTTCTTTCTATCATTCTATCATCTATCATTCCATCTATAGTTCTGTTGTTCTTTCTATCATTCTGTCTTCCATTCTATCATCTATCGTTCCATCTATCGTTCCATCTATCGTTCCATCTATCGTTCTTTCTATCGTTCTTTCTATCATTCTATCCATCTATCCCTCCATTTATCGTTCCATCTGTCATTCTATCGTTCTGTCATTCTTTCTATTGTTCTGTCTATCATTCTATCCATCGTTCCATCTAACATTCTATCATTCCATCTATCATTCTGTCGTTCTTTCTATCGTTCTTTCTATCATTCTATCCATCTATCCCTCCATTTATCGTTCCATCTAACATTCTATCATTCTGTCATTCTTTCTATCGTTCTGTCTTCCATTCTATCCATCTATCGTTCTTTCTATCATTCTGTCTATCATTCTATCCATCTATCATTCCATCTATCGTTCTGTCGTTCTTTCTATCGTTCTGTCTTCCATTCTATCGATCTATCGTTCCATTTATCGTTCTTTCTATCATTCTGTCTATCATTCTATCATATATTGTTCCATCTATCGTTCTGTCATTCTTTGTCATTCTGTCTATCATTCTATCCATCTATTGTTCCATCTATCATTCTATCATTTTTTTCTATCATTCTATCCTTCTAGCTATCTTTCTATCGTTCTGTTGTTCTATTGTTCTATTCTCTCCTTCTATTGTTTTCTTTCTTTCCTTTCATATTCCATTCCTCCTTTCGTATTTCTTTCTCTTCTTTCTTTTTTGTGTTTCTTTCCTTAGTTTTTTCTTTCTTTCTGTAGTTTTCTTTCTTTCTTTCTTTCTTTCTTTCTGTAATGCAAAATTACTCTTACTGTTATGTAAGATCCCATACAAAAGAAAAAAGCATGCAAGATATATCTCTGTTCTGGTTTTTGGCTGACATTAGAGCTATAAAAAAGTTCATACTGCATGCTCATTTTCACCTATTTTTACATTTACCTTTAGTTTCATTTTTACGCTTGCTTAATCTAAAAAAAAAAACTAATTTAATAATGCTATTAAATGTAATATTTAGCTTTTTTAATACTGTACATCCTAATGTTTCATGCTTAAATTCACTTGTAGTATTTCAAACAAATAATTCATATCAATTACTAGCAGTACAATATAAAAAAAAATGTTTTTAAGAAGTCTCTTATGCTCACCAGGCCTGCATTTATTAGATATAGATTTATTAGCAAATGCTCAAAAAACATTTTTCAGGTTTCTTTGATAAATAGAAAGTTCAGAAGAACAGCATTTATCTGAACTCTGACTCTGAGCTTTTGAATGGTGTAGTGTATAATGTTACAAAAGCTTTTTATTGCAGATAAATGCTGAGCTTTGGATCTTTCTATTCATAAAAATGTACTCAACTGTTTTAAATATTGCTAATAATAATAAATGTTTCTTGAACAGCAAATCAGCATATTAAAATGATTTCTGAAGGATCATGTGACACTGAAGACTGGAGTAATGATCATTTTAAAATAAATTCAAATAGAAAACAGTTATTTTAAATAGTAAAAATATGTCAACATTTTACTGTTTTTGCTGTACTTTGGATCAAATAAATGCAGGCTTGCTAAGTATAAGAGACTTCTTTAAGAAACATTAAATATCTTACTGTTCAAAAACTTTTGATTGGTAGTGTGTTTATTAATTAATTAATTTATTAAATCTGTGTATCCTTAAAAGTAATGCGAAGGCAATTAACTGAAAATGCATCTTTCTGTTGGTTCATGCCTTTATTGGTCACATGTAACAACAAAACCTGTGCAGCCAGTGTTATGTGACAAGAATCTTTAGGGAGCCCAAATCATCATGTGGAATCAGAGCCTGCATGGTTAAAATGTTAATCATAAAGTGGCTTTTGTGTTAAAGGCAAACTGACATATTTGTGTGAAATAACCATTTGAAAATGACGTCTGGATTACTTGGCCAGTCTCAGATTTGTGTAAACGCTATGAACGCATGCTGGTCCCTGCTTATCTGAATATTTCCACATCAGTGTGTGACGTTCAGACCTCTGTGACCCACAGGTGCGACTGCGATGTCAGAAAGGAATCCCGCCATCATTGCGAGGCAGAGCCTGGCTCTATCTGTCAGGCGGAAAAGTGAAAAGAGAACAAAACGTCGGGAAGTTCAAAGTGAGTCAGCTGTACACAAATTGATTATAGCTCATTTGTAGCAGTCACACTAGAGGGTGTTTTCTCATTATTCATTTCTAAGCAGCCCTTTTTTTCTAAACGTGTTTATACATGTGTTAAACCTGTGCACGTTCCCTGTGCTTAAACTTGCATAAGATTAGGCAGCAAAAAAAAAAATGAATAGGGAATGTTTACTTGTTTATGACTATGAGATGAACCTGTGTATTTGTTGTTGTTGAATAGGAGTTGGATAGCATGGATGGAGACCCTAAGTGGGTTGATGTGATAGAGAGAGATCTACACAGACAGTTCCCCTTCCATGAGATGTTTGTGTCCCGAGGAGGTCATGGGTTAGTCAATGCAAATTTCAGATATTTCTATATTTTTTTAGATATTTTATTTCTGTCTGACTGATCTATTTCATTTGGTCTGTCTGTTTGAGCAGGCAGCAGGACTTGTTCCGGGTGTTGAAGGCTTACACCCTGTACAGACCGGATGAGGGTTACTGCCAGGCTCAGGCTCCTATAGCAGCAGTGCTTCTAATGCACATGCCTGCTGAGGTACAGTGCATTATAAAGTTTTGCAATGCTTATTCTAATGCACATTCTTATTCAAAACAGCTGTAATGCTTAATTGATTAAGTAATGATTGAAATGAATAATTCATGTTTGTTTTATTGGTGTATGTTTATTCAGGATGCATTTTGGGGGCTGGTTCAGATTTGTGAGAAGTACCTCCCTGGATATTACAGCGCAGGCCTGGTAAGAACTAAATGTTACTTGCTATATGGCCCAGAATTGGTCCAAACTGCTGTTCCACAACCAAAAAACACATTTAAAAAGCATTTTTAAAATCTTAGATGTTTACTAGGATCCTTCTATTATCTATTGAAATTCACAATAATATGTGACCCTGGACCACAAAACCAGTCATAAGGTTAAATTTTACAAAACTGAGATGTATACATTATATGAAAGCTCAATAAATAAGCTTTCTATTGATGTATGGTTTGTTAGGATAGGACAATATTTGGCCGAGATACAACTATTTGAAAATCTGGAATCTGAGGGTGCAAAAAAATCTAAATACTGAGAAAATCACCTTTAAAGTTCTTCAAATTAAGTTCTTAAAAATGCATATTACTAATCAAAAATTACATTACATCTTTACTTGATTTCCTAATGATTTTTGGCATAAAAGAAAAGTCAATAATTTTGACACAAACAATGTATTTTTGGCTATTGCTACAAATATACCCCAGCGACTTAAGACTGGTTTTGTGGTCCAGGGTCACATATGTAAAATATCAGTGAGCCTAATATATTATTTCTTTCTTTTTCTTTCTTTCTTTCTTTCTTTCTTTCTTTCTTTCTTTCTTTCTTTCTTTTTATTTTTCTCTCTTTCTTTGTCTTTCTTTGTCTTTCTTTCTTTCTTTTTCCTTTTTTTCTTTCCATCTTTTTTCCTTTCTTTGTCTTTCTTTCGTCTTTCTTTCATCTTTTTTCTTTCTTTTTCTTTTTTTCTTTCTTTCTTTCCATCTTTCTTTCTTAATTTCTCTCTTTCCGTCTTTCTTCCTTTCTTTGTCTTTCTTTCCATCTTTCATTCTTCCTTTCTTTGTCTTTCTTTCTTTTTCTTTCTTTGTCTTTCTTTCTTTTGTATTTTTTCTTCTTTTCTGCTTTCTTTCTTTCTTTCTTTCTTTCTTTTTCTCTCTTTCTGTCTTTTTCTCTGTCTTCCTTTTCTTTCTTTATTGCCTCTTACTTTTGATCAACTTTTTGCCTCTTACAAAGAAAAATTGCAAACAAATCTCATAAATTGCACTTGCAATATTGTTAAACATGTAATTGTAGTTGATTTACCTCAGAAAAAAAAATATAAAAGAAAAATATATATTTACAATGTAGATGTAAGCGGAATCTTAATAAGTCAATATAACCCTAATTAAATTATTATTACTGTGTTTCCGTGCTGTGTTTCGGAACCTTTCTGAAAACGCAACATGAGAATTAACTGCACAATGACTAGAAATGTGTACCTTGGATATTATACACATTTTTTGGAAAAGAAAATTTGGACCATTTTTGTAAAATGGCCCAGATAAGAAATAAAAGTTCCCTTCCGAAGGGAACTCTCACTGCGTCCTCTAGAGGGCGCTTTTGGGGAACGCTGCAGCGTGCCTCGAGTCTGAAGAATGCATAGAAAAACTACATGAAATGGCCGGCGCCAGCGTATGACGTCACCGCGGCGCGTCAGTCGCTGCCGTTGCGTCACTACCGGGCGACCATAACATAAAGAGGCGCCCGTGCAACACAATACATCTTCGCTGTCTTCAGCTTTCCCGGTTTGGATGTGCATGGGAAGAAACGGTAAGAATCCTTTCTTTGAACTACTATCATGGCAAGCACTAGCAAGTCGTTTAAACGGTGTGTTCATCCGTGTCCGCGTTATTTGACACCTGATGACACACATGATCTTTGCGATATTCTGTTTGGGCTAAGAGCACACACGCGATGTCCTTGAGGGGGCATTGTGTATACATTATGAGCGCTTCTCTATGAAGAAGCTCCGGTCTCGTCTGTCTCTCTTTCTGAGGAAAGATGAGCGTCCACTTGCCCCTCGCGGTTCGGGTCCTGCCGTTGCCGAGGCACGGAGGAAACTGAGCTCGTGGGGCTCGCAAGTGGAACTGGCTGACGATCTTGAGAGGGGTCTCTCTCTCTCGCCAGCCGGAGACGACGACAGGCTCCTAGCTGATGATGGTGCGTTATCGCTGACGTCATCAGATCCAGGAGCAAGTGCTCTTTTGGGTTCCACCCAAGAAGAGCAGGAAATGCTAGAGATGGATGAAGACGCTGAGGCTGAATCCTCTCTACCTTCCTGCCCTGCATACGAAGAGCTGCCAGAGGTTATGGACCGCACCACGGCCAGGCTTGTCCTGCTGTGGAAGCGGGCTAGAAAGATAGCGCCGCGGGGTCGCCTTGACGAGCGATATCTTTTCAGGCCATAACCATCCAGCTCTGGTGAGTCTCCCATTCCTTCCCGATCTTCATACTGAAATCGAGAGGGTCTGGAAAAAGCCGTACGCGGCGCGCATTCATAGTTCGTCCATTGCGAACTATGCTAGTATCGAGGGTTTGCGCGACCACGGCTATGAGAGGACGCCCCTTGTGGAAGAGATGCTATCTCTCCACAGGGCGGGCTTTCTCTCTCAAGACTCCCTCTCTGCCTTCTCCGGCCCTGCTGAACGGCAGAGCGTATGCAGCAGCAGGTCAGGCGGTGGGTGCACTGCACACCATGGCAGTGCTCCAAGCCTACCCAGCCGATCTGCTGAAAAATCCTTTATCCCTCGAAGGTCCAGGTATTAGCTCGAACACCACAGGGGTCCTGCTCCGCCTCCTTCTGAGGAACGGAGGTAGGTGCAGAAGGCTAGTGTTGCATCCCGCGCTCCTCCCCCGCCTGCGAGCAGGTCTAGGAGGCGACGCGGATCGAGAGGTGACAGACAGGATTTCAGGGAAGTCATCCAAGCGAGACAAAATTCTCGCAGGGGTCAGAGTAATACCTCTCCTTCCCTCGGTCCAGTCGGGTCGCCATATTAATTCCCCTGTCTCCATTTAAGCTTCCTGCACTCCCCGGACCCATGATGTCCTTTGGGGGTTCTACCTGTATAGAACCCTAATTTTCGGACGGTCTGGAATCAGGCGGTCTCTGAAAAAAAAAAAAAAACCCCGCCTCTTTCTATGAAACAGGATGCTTTTAAATGGGTGAGTATGATCCATTTTTTACGTGAAGGAACTTCATACTGTCTCAGACCTGTGTATGTTTTTCTCTATTCACAGAAGAAATACGACGAGTCTACGGCAGACGCCCCCTCTGATCCTATGGATTAAGGTTACGGCAGTGTTTGCCCTCTCCACTCCACAGGCTGTGCGGTAAATCAACCCTTACAGCATATATTACACATAGGACCTCTGTCCTCTTCAAGGTAAGCTCCCTAAGTTTTTCTTAGGTTTGCCCTTGGTATGTTTATGCTGTCCTTTGCAGGCCTAGTGTAGACTTATGTCCTGTTGAGACAGGAGCATAACTCCCTAGTTACGCCCCCCTTATGGCTGGATAGGCGTGTTGCCTGCAGGGTTTGGGTTGCGTGTTGTGTTTTTCCCTCAGAAAAGGAATGTGGAAACATCTCAACGGAGCACCCCTCCCTTCCGGTTGTATGGTGGTGTCCGTCTACACAACACTCGTTCTAGCACAATCGGGCTTCTCCCTTCAGTGGTTAAACGAGCAAAAGGAAATTTTTCCTTTCTCCCTAGGTAAGCATCTTAAGATATTTATATTTAAGATTGCACTAGTATGTTTAACTCTGTTGCAGACGGCCTGCGTGCGAGGATCCGCTTCGTGTCCTCTCCTAAATACGGTTTCTATGGAAACTGAGTGTCTACACCTGTTGAGACAGGTGTTCACTTACATAGGAGTACCAGCAGTCCGGAGTGCTCGCTGCGGACTCGGAGCAGGTTTGGTTGCTCCCTTTTCTGCGGAAAAGGCTTTTTATTTGAGCACCACCTGGTGACACGCTTTCCAGCTGGGGTCTTGATTCTCGGTGTGCGCTCCCCTTTCTGAGGAAAGGGGTTTTTATCTGAGCGCTACTTTGAGACTCTCTTCAAGTCGCCTCATTCTAAGCCTGAGGGCTGAAGCAGCACTTGATGTAGGATCTACACCCAGGCTGTCGAATGTCTCCCCTACAGAGGGTTTGAGCATCCTTCGGTGTTTAACACCTTAGAAAGCCGTCACTTTAGGATCGATTCTCGCTCCCCAGGCCTAGTTCCACTTCCCTTTCTGAGGAAAGGTTTACGAAGTGTCTGAACTAGGAAGCTGCCCTTATTCATTTCGGAGCTTCCCAGAAACTTTCAAGGCAAACAGTGCTCCCCTTTCTGAGGAATGGGTTTGTTAAGGTTAAGAGCTCACGTTCCTCCCTGTGCGCAGGATTGCTGGAACGGACCTGAGCTCCCCTAATCCAGGGTTTCCTTCAGAGCAACTTCCCAGGACTGAGTGCTCCCCCTTCTGAGGAATGGGTTTGTTAAGGTTAAGAGCTCACGTTCCTCCCTGTGCGCAGGATTGCTGGAACGGACCTGAGCTCCCCTAATTCAGGGTTTCCTTCAGAGCAACTTCCCAGGACTGAATGCTTCCTCCCTCCTGAGGGTAGGAATCTACCAGGGACAGACCTTTGAGAGTTATGGACCTGCTACAAGGATGTTGGCGTGCCCCCTTTCCAGGGTTCACTTATAAGAGCACCACTCCTTGGTGGCCAAGTTCTCCTCCCTGTTTCCCAGGGTAGGAGCTTGACCTTCATGCTTCAGGTTTCTACTCTCCAGCCTTTATTCTGGATGTATGCTCCCCTCTATGAAGGGTAACAGTGAGAGCATTCGCTCCTGTTCGGTTGTGCAGCTCCCCTTCTGGGAAGGGTCTTCTATGAGCGCCAACCCACCTTCGTGAGATTGCCAGACCTTCATACAGGTCGCGTGGACCGGGCTGTGCACGCTTCCCCTTTTCATTAAGGGTTCCCTAAAAAGACAGCAGTGCCCCCTTCTGGAGAAGCGATTCTCCCTGTGGATCAGGGTCAGGATTTTTGTCCTCCACTGTCGTCCACTATTGCAGGATGGTCTCAGCTCCATGTTCTTCTCTGTTGACAGATAGCTTGCGAGCTTCTGTCCAGGGGAGGGTTAGTGTGGCAATCCCCTCACCTTCAGGGTTATCCCCTTTCCGTCTCTTCAGACGGCATGGAGCTGATAGTGAAACCCTCTGGGAAAACACTCTCCTTAAATCCGATCATGTCGGTAAGCGTCCCACGCTATGCCTGGGCGTCTTCCAGTTAAAACCACAAGTGTGGTAAGTGCACACACACCTGGGGCACTTCTATAAAATCCACGTGTTGGTAGGTTCCCACCAAGTTTGGGTTCCTCTTTTAAATCCCTTTTTGGTATGGGTCACACGTTTTGCCTTGTTCCCATCTATTGGAGTCGGCTCACAACCCCGGTTCCCTGGGTTCGACTCCTTTGATATCTTAGCTGATGTCTGCTGACCATCCACTATTAGGGCGCGCCACTACTAGTGGCCCTTTGAACGGACCCAGGACAGGTTTCTGCCCTCATATGGGAGCCAGTTCCTGAGGGAACTAGGCCCTATGTTGCGGTAGTTTCTGGTTCTGACAAGTCTAAGTTTCCATCGAAGCTTAGCCGTTTCCCTCAGAAGGAATTACTATAATTCCAAGCCTGAGCTGTGCCCTGGGTTCTACCCAGTCTGGTAAGTGGGTAACAGGTCAGGCCTCTGGCCGGGAGGGGTAACGTTTTGACAGCCGTCACCACGTCCTAGTAGGGGCAATTCCTCTCAGAATTGTTGCTTAGTGCTCGCTGGCTTAGCATGCACTCCCCTCAGCATGGCAGTGTTGGTATACCGTTCCCCAAAAGCGCCCTCTAGAGGACGCAGTGAGAGTTCCCTTCGGAAGGGAACGTCTCAGGTTACGTATGTAACCCTAGTTCCCTGAGAATAGGGAACGAGACACTGCGTCCTCTAGGCTTCTTCGCCATGCTTCGGACGATAAAGCTTCAGACTTTGAAGATGTATTGTGTTGCACGGGCGCCTCTTTATGTTATGGTCGCCCGGTAGTGACGCAACGGCAGCGACTGACGCGCCGCGGTGACGTCATACGCTGGCGCCGGCCATTTCATGTAGTTTTTCTATGCATTCTTCAGACTCGAGGCACGCTGCAGCGTTCCCCAAAAGCGCCCTCTAGAGGACGCAGTGTCTCGTTCCCTATTCTCAGGGAACTAGGGTTACATACGTAACCTGAGACGTTTCTACCTAACAAATCCAATC
>NC_133375.1:9115088-9179330 GCF_049309525.1 Garra rufa
GTATGATCCATTTTTTACGTGAAGGAACTTCATACTGTCTCAGACCTGTGTATGTTTTTCTCTATTCACAGAAGAAATACGACGAGTCTACGGCAGACGCCCCCTCTGATCCTATGGATTAAGGTTACGGCAGTGTTTGCCCTCTCCACTCCACAGGCTGTGCGGTAAATCAACCCTTACAGCATATATTACACATAGGACCTCTGTCCTCTTCAAGGTAAGCTCCCTAAGTTTTTCTTAGGTTTGCCCTTGGTATGTTTATGCTGTCCTTTGCAGGCCTAGTGTAGACTTATGTCCTGTTGAGACAGGAGCATAACTCCCTAGTTACGCCCCCCTTATGGCTGGATAGGCGTGTTGCCTGCAGGGTTTGGGTTGCGTGTTGTGTTTTTCCCTCAGAAAAGGAATGTGGAAACATCTCAACGGAGCACCCCTCCCTTCCGGTTGTATGGTGGTGTCCGTCTACACAACACTCGTTCTAGCACAATCGGGCTTCTCCCTTCAGTGGTTAAACGAGCAAAAGGAAATTTTTCCTTTCTCCCTAGGTAAGCATCTTAAGATATTTATATTTAAGATTGCACTAGTATGTTTAACTCTGTTGCAGACGGCCTGCGTGCGAGGATCCGCTTCGTGTCCTCTCCTAAATACGGTTTCTATGGAAACTGAGTGTCTACACCTGTTGAGACAGGTGTTCACTTACATAGGAGTACCAGCAGTCCGGAGTGCTCGCTGCGGACTCGGAGCAGGTTTGGTTGCTCCCTTTTCTGCGGAAAAGGCTTTTTATTTGAGCACCACCTGGTGACACGCTTTCCAGCTGGGGTCTTGATTCTCGGTGTGCGCTCCCCTTTCTGAGGAAAGGGGTTTTTATCTGAGCGCTACTTTGAGACTCTCTTCAAGTCGCCTCATTCTAAGCCTGAGGGCTGAAGCAGCACTTGATGTAGGATCTACACCCAGGCTGTCGAATGTCTCCCCTACAGAGGGTTTGAGCATCCTTCGGTGTTTAACACCTTAGAAAGCCGTCACTTTAGGATCGATTCTCGCTCCCCAGGCCTAGTTCCACTTCCCTTTCTGAGGAAAGGTTTACGAAGTGTCTGAACTAGGAAGCTGCCCTTATTCATTTCGGAGCTTCCCAGAAACTTTCAAGGCAAACAGTGCTCCCCTTTCTGAGGAATGGGTTTGTTAAGGTTAAGAGCTCACGTTCCTCCCTGTGCGCAGGATTGCTGGAACGGACCTGAGCTCCCCTAATCCAGGGTTTCCTTCAGAGCAACTTCCCAGGACTGAGTGCTCCCCCTTCTGAGGAATGGGTTTGTTAAGGTTAAGAGCTCACGTTCCTCCCTGTGCGCAGGATTGCTGGAACGGACCTGAGCTCCCCTAATTCAGGGTTTCCTTCAGAGCAACTTCCCAGGACTGAATGCTTCCTCCCTCCTGAGGGTAGGAATCTACCAGGGACAGACCTTTGAGAGTTATGGACCTGCTACAAGGATGTTGGCGTGCCCCCTTTCCAGGGTTCACTTATAAGAGCACCACTCCTTGGTGGCCAAGTTCTCCTCCCTGTTTCCCAGGGTAGGAGCTTGACCTTCATGCTTCAGGTTTCTACTCTCCAGCCTTTATTCTGGATGTATGCTCCCCTCTATGAAGGGTAACAGTGAGAGCATTCGCTCCTGTTCGGTTGTGCAGCTCCCCTTCTGGGAAGGGTCTTCTATGAGCGCCAACCCACCTTCGTGAGATTGCCAGACCTTCATACAGGTCGCGTGGACCGGGCTGTGCACGCTTCCCCTTTTCATTAAGGGTTCCCTAAAAAGACAGCAGTGCCCCCTTCTGGAGAAGCGATTCTCCCTGTGGATCAGGGTCAGGATTTTTGTCCTCCACTGTCGTCCACTATTGCAGGATGGTCTCAGCTCCATGTTCTTCTCTGTTGACAGATAGCTTGCGAGCTTCTGTCCAGGGGAGGGTTAGTGTGGCAATCCCCTCACCTTCAGGGTTATCCCCTTTCCGTCTCTTCAGACGGCATGGAGCTGATAGTGAAACCCTCTGGGAAAACACTCTCCTTAAATCCGATCATGTCGGTAAGCGTCCCACGCTATGCCTGGGCGTCTTCCAGTTAAAACCACAAGTGTGGTAAGTGCACACACACCTGGGGCACTTCTATAAAATCCACGTGTTGGTAGGTTCCCACCAAGTTTGGGTTCCTCTTTTAAATCCCTTTTTGGTATGGGTCACACGTTTTGCCTTGTTCCCATCTATTGGAGTCGGCTCACAACCCCGGTTCCCTGGGTTCGACTCCTTTGATATCTTAGCTGATGTCTGCTGACCATCCACTATTAGGGCGCGCCACTACTAGTGGCCCTTTGAACGGACCCAGGACAGGTTTCTGCCCTCATATGGGAGCCAGTTCCTGAGGGAACTAGGCCCTATGTTGCGGTAGTTTCTGGTTCTGACAAGTCTAAGTTTCCATCGAAGCTTAGCCGTTTCCCTCAGAAGGAATTACTATAATTCCAAGCCTGAGCTGTGCCCTGGGTTCTACCCAGTCTGGTAAGTGGGTAACAGGTCAGGCCTCTGGCCGGGAGGGGTAACGTTTTGACAGCCGTCACCACGTCCTAGTAGGGGCAATTCCTCTCAGAATTGTTGCTTAGTGCTCGCTGGCTTAGCATGCACTCCCCTCAGCATGGCAGTGTTGGTATACCGTTCCCCAAAAGCGCCCTCTAGAGGACGCAGTGAGAGTTCCCTTCGGAAGGGAACGTCTCAGGTTACGTATGTAACCCTAGTTCCCTGAGAATAGGGAACGAGACACTGCGTCCTCTAGGCTTCTTCGCCATGCTTCGGACGATAAAGCTTCAGACTTTGAAGATGTATTGTGTTGCACGGGCGCCTCTTTATGTTATGGTCGCCCGGTAGTGACGCAACGGCAGCGACTGACGCGCCGCGGTGACGTCATACGCTGGCGCCGGCCATTTCATGTAGTTTTTCTATGCATTCTTCAGACTCGAGGCACGCTGCAGCGTTCCCCAAAAGCGCCCTCTAGAGGACGCAGTGTCTCGTTCCCTATTCTCAGGGAACTAGGGTTACATACGTAACCTGAGACGTTTCTACCTAACAAATCCAATCCAAAAAGAGGAAACAGTACATGCTTGTGAGATGTAGGTGATATTGTTGCCTGGTGATATTATGAAGGTCCTACATTTTACAGCTATGGAATAAAACATTTGAATGATGAGCATCGTGAACGAAGACCATCTATTATGAACTTCATAGTTTTAGGTAATTGAAACCTTATCTGGGTTCCTCACGTACGTTCTCAGGTTCATAGTTTGCATTCTATTCATAGTGTTCATATCTGAAGTTCCCGTTTTCAATCTGCAAGCATTGAGTCATGTTTCCTGAGACAGACAAATATGCTGTAGGTGCCAGAAAAATGAAAGCAAAGCTTATTTAGTTTTTTTACTCAAAGGTGATAAATAAAATAGCTGTGGGCAAATTCATTTAGATCTGATCTATGATTCTTCATTTCTAATGTGAATGTGGAATCACTGCTGTAAATAAAACCTGTGAGTTATAATCTGAAAAAAAAAAAACACAGTCTTGATGCCAGTGTTTTTTGTGTTGTAGGAGGCCATACAGTTGGACGGAGAGATCTTAAATGCGTTATTAAAGCGTGTGAGCCCTCCAGCTTATCGCCACCTTGAGAAACACAAGATAGAGCCCATCCTCTACATGACGGAGTGGTTCATGTGTGCATTTTCCAGAACTCTACCCTGGTCGTCTGTTCTCCGAGTGTGGGATATGTTCCTGTGTGACGGTGAGATTAACTTACTTGTTATCTAGGGTTGTGCAATAATGACAAAAAATGGTATCAAAATATTTTAGCGTGTTATTGCGCTAGTTTATTTGGAGGTTTAGGACTTCCATGGAAAAAAAGGGAAAAAATACTTTAAATACAAACCTAAAATCGCCAGTAGTTGGGAGCAGGTCACTGAATGAATAAGTCATTCGTTTAACTGATTCGTTCAAATGGGTGATTGATTCAGCAAAGAAACACTGTGGTTTGTTGCTCAGAGACGCAAAACAGTTCTGCTGTGGCTTTGTTTGAAACTATTTTCATTGACGAAATAGAGCAAAAACAGGAACTTGTGTCTGAAATGAAACTAAATTAGGCTAATATTAACTTTTTGTTTATTGGACTGTAAAATCAGTATCACATTTGCAATCGTTCTGATGTACAGAGAAAAAAAAACTACTCTTTGTGTGACATTATATTCACTGAAATAAAAATAAAAGACATTTAAAAGTCATACGAAGACATTTGCCCTTTATCTTGAATTTTTAAATGTATTTTAATAAACTAAAGGCCGTAATACATTATATGACTTTTAAAATCTGAACAGATTTTTAAAACAGTAGGCTTCCTATACTTACTGACATTGTAAATAATGACAAAGGAAAATTTGTATATATCCCACACACCTAATGTTGTACAACAGTATATATTGCACATCCCCAATGTTACCGTACATTTTTCATCTTCTTTCTGGCTGTATTCCTCATGTTGTTTGTCGTTTTAATAGGAGTGAAGATAATCTTCCGTGTTGGGCTGGCGTTGCTGAAATGCATGCTGGGATCTCGCGAGAAACTGAAGGCTTGTCCTGGTCAGTATGAGACTATGGAGCTTCTCAGGGCCTTGGAGCCGCGATACATGCAGGAGGGCTTTCTCGTACATCAGGTATCACACGCACACCCTGTTCTACTGCATTTGGGTTTTGAGTAAAATTTGATATATATATATATATATATATATATATATATATATATATATATATATATATATATATATATACATACACACACACACACATATACACACACACACAGTTGAGGTCAAAAGTTTACATACACTTTGCAGAGTCTGCTAAATGATTTTACCAAAATGAGAGGGAGCATACAAAAAGCTATTTTTTTTTATTTAGTACTGAACTGAATAAGAGATTTCACATTATTTCACAAACTCTTAATACTGTGTTGTTACCTGAATGACCCACAGCTGTTTTTTGGGGGGGAAAATCCTTCATTACAACCCTTTGGTTTTTCAGCATTTTTGTGTATTTGAACACTTTCCAAAAATGACTATGATTTTTGAGATTTTTTAAACTCAAGACAACTGAGGGACTATTACATATATATATATATATATTTATTTTACTTTTTTTTTTTGTTTTTTTTTTCTTTTTTTCATTTAGTACTGCCCTTCATAAGCTACAGAAGATACTTACATATTTCCCAGAAAACCAAATATGTTAAATTTACACTGATCTTCAGGCTCTTAATGCATTGTGATAATTCTGATATGCTGCTCAAGAAACTTTATATTATATTATGTTTCAATGTTAAAACAGAATTACTGCTTAATATTTTTGTTGAAATTGAATATTATGATACATTTTCTTTGTTGATGAATAGAAAGTTCAAACGAACAGCATTTATTTGAAATGGTAATCTTTTGTAACATTATAAACATATTAACCGTCACTTTTGATCAATTTAAGGCACTCTTGCAAAATAAAAGTATTAATTTACAACTTTTTACAAATTTACAACTGCATAAAAATAAAGATCCATGTTACATGAAAGGTTTGGGTTTAACCTAAACCCATTAAATTATCAAATATTAATACACTCATATAAAGTTCAAAATAGAAGCATAAATGTCTCAATTTCGTAATGTTATTAACATTAACAGTGCTTAAATGTTACTTTTACTGTTTGCTGCTGGACGCTATTCTTAAAAGACTCAATAGGTGGTGCCATTTATTTGCATTGCTAGTTAAGTTGATAACTCATAACAAACATGTTTGATTGTCAAGCAGGACCTTCCACTCATTAATGCATTTTATTTGCATCATGTAGAAACATTTATGAGCATGACAATAAGAACAGGCAATGATGATAATGAAGCTTATCTTCTGCAATTGCAGATATTAGAGCTGCCCATATCTTCTCGGGATGTCGAGCGAGAGCACCGCGTGCAGCTCAAGCGCTGGCGGAAGACTCACGGCGAGCTCAGCTACAAGTCCCCTCCCAGAATGCACGGCGCCCAGGCCGTCATGTCTGCCGAGCCACACACCCGCCAAGACCTCCGTCAGAAACCCACCATCATTGTCCAGTATCCCCTGCCCTCAGACACTAAATCTGAATTCGCTCGCGTCAAGAAGAGAAGCACTATCCGAAGAGCTCCCAATCCAGCTTTGGATGTCCCAAACCCGTATGCCCTGCCGACAGACCCCAAACTAGCCCCTCTTACTAATCAAACACAAGAGACAGCCTCAAACAATCAGTCCAACCATCCTCCTCCATCACTACAGCAATCCCACCTCACTACACCCGATAAGACACCCTCCCCTGATCCACCAGTCTCTGTCGTCACACCCCAACCATCTCCAAATCTCTCTCGCACCCCACCGCCTCCCCAACCCTCACCAAAACCCAAGCTCCCAGCACATCTGACTGAAATCCCTCCCTCCTCCGACCCTGCTGTTACCGTCCAACCACTTCCACTGCCTAAAGACTCAAGCAACACCAACAACTCAGCCCACCTGATAGATCCTCCACCCACTACAGACTCCACTCCGCTTCTTCCAGATGACGCACCTGTGAACGGCGACGCAGTCGCTGCTCCCACAGTTCCTGGTTTACGTAACTCATTTGAGAGCGTGGGTTCAGAGGACACGTACCTGTAACTCTCCAGGTCAGCATTCAGGGAGAAAACAGTATTGGGAACCAGCATTATGCATGAGAACAAGGTGGGAGGAAAAACTATGAATGTATTTTGGTTTTCTTTGGGCGAGAGTTTTCTGGGGTGACAAGAATCCTTGCCGTCAATATCTTGCACCCGTCAGCGTGAAGAATTCAGGAATATATTAAGCTTAATGACAAGGATCAAATGACTAGGATTGGTTCACTCCTGAATTAAAATTACCTGATAATTCAGTCACCTCCATGCCATCCAAGATGTTTGTGTCTTTCTTTCTTCAGTCGAAATTAAGGTTTTTGAGGGAAACATTCCAGGATTATTCTCCATATAGTGGACTGCTGTTTCAAAGGGTTCTACACAATCTCAGCCGAGAAATAAAGGTCTTATCTAAAACGATCAATCATTTAAAAAAAAAAAATACATTTGATGTCTTTTATAATCACAAATACTCATCTCTGGTTCAAAAAGGTCCATCTAATTTTTCCTTCAACTTCAAAATCGTCCAACATTGTTATTTTACCTTTTTTTGTAAAGTGCGTTGGACTTTCTTTGCATGTTTGCTTTGTAAACACTGGGTGACCTTTCCAACTTGATAACGTAATGCGTGAAGTCCAAGCTGGTGCACAATGAGCATTTTTGGTTAAAAAGTATATAAATTTTTACCTTTAAAAATAAAACGATCGTTTTACTAGGTACAACCCTTATTCCTGGGTTGGGGTTGTGTAGAGTTCTTTGAAACAGCAATTTGGACCTTCAACCCATTGATCCCCATTGAAGTCTACTATATTGAGAAAAATCCTGGAATGTTTTCATTAAAAACCTTTTTTTTTTTTCAACTGAAGAAAGACAGACGTGAACATCTTGGATGACATCGAAGTAAATGATCAGGAAATTTTAGATTTGGAGTGAACTAACCTTTTAAAGACCTCCATGCACACAAACCTCCTCTTTTTTTTCTCTCTGTGCTGGTCCATAATTGACTTCATAGTGTTTGTGTTACAATGCTCAAAAAAAAAAAAAAAAATCTGACTATTAGTTCTTCCATTATTCTTCAATTATAAGCAGACTTTATAATCAAATCGTTTGGCTAGTTATTGTGTTACTCGCTGCTTAACAATATTAGGTCACGTTGCAAGACTTGATAATGTGTGACTTTCCAATCTAACAGTCTTACATTTACTTACGACTGCCACTATTATAAAAGATTTTTGTTTATTTCACTAAACGGTTTAATGTATAGCTGTCATAATAAGTGCAACGGAGCATTTTTTGTTTCAACATCACGTCTGTTACCAGTAGCTATGGAAGCCAATTTTCATCACTGAATAAAACATATTTATATTTTTTTAATAATATAAACTCACAATTGCGAGTTATAAAGTCAGAATTCCAACATATAAACTCGCAGTTCTGAAAAAAAGAAGTCAGAATTGTGTGATATAAACTCGGAATTTTGTAAACATCAGTCTTTTTTTCTCTTTAGAACTGGACTTTGTAACTCGCAATTGTGAGTTTATATTTTACAAAAAAGTCAGAATTGTGAGATACAAACTCGTAATTGCGAGAAAAAAAAGTCAGAATTGCGAGTTTATATCTTACAAAAAAGTCAGAATTGCGAGTTTATATCTTGCAATTCTGACTTTATAACTCACAATGGTGCATTTATATTTCACAGTTCTAAGAAAAAAGCCAGAATTGCGAGATACAAATTCGCAATTGCGAGAAAAAGACAGAATTTCAAGTTTATATCTTGCAGTTCTGACTTTATATAGAAGAACACTCCGAATTGCGAGATACAAACTCGCAATTGCGAGAACAAAAAGTCAGAATTTGGAGATACTGTCACAATTGCAAGTTTTTATCTCGCAATTCTGACTCTATATCTAGCAATTCTGACTTTATAACTCACAATTGTGCATTTATATCTCAGTTCTGAAAAAAAAAAAAAAATCAGAATTGTGAGATAAAAAGTCACAATTACCTGCTTTATTTTTTATTCTGTGGCAGAAACGGCCTTCCATAAGTAGCTACACTCAAATGTAAGTAAAAATGAAAAACAATTTGTTTTAAACAATCTTTCTTAGAAGCAATTAAAGTGGGAGCATCCTTAAACTTTACTTTGCAAAAAAAAAAAAAAAAAAAAATGCAAATATTATCCTTCAGGTATACAAAAGCTTGACACTGGGGCTTGACCTTTAAAATGACAATGTTGTACTTCTAAAGCATACATATTAGTACTTTTGAGACCAATTTTGGTGTAAATAAGACACATTTGTCCTATTAAGAGTATCCTCCAGTGACGAGCTGTGTGAGTGCTTTTGTTTAAAAAAAGAAATACTTCGTTCTGATTTTATAAGGACATAGCTCTAGTTTCTTGTGTGAAAATCACAAACATAGCAGATGTGATGTTGAAATGATGTTGGAGTGTCTCTTTAACACCTCTGATGTATTTATTTCCTTGCTAATATGAGAGACTGAGGACTGTAAACCTATTTCATCTCAAGCCACTAGATGGCGCACGTTCCCTACAAATGATTCATTTAGTCAGAGACGTTAACCTGTTACATTGGGAATTTAGTTACTTGTATAGTCATCTGTGAAGAGAGTTGTTACGAAACAGCTGAGAGACGTGATTACATGTTATTGGGTGAGTCATTTTTATTTACATTTTAATAGCCGAAATATTCTAAACTGTAATCGGTTTTCAGCTGCATCTTATGATTTATGTCTTTAAAAAAATTATGGGAGCACTGCTGTTTTTTGTTTTGTTTTTTGTTTTATTAATGCTTACAAATTACTTTGGCAAGAACTTTGATTTGTATATCTAATATATATATATATATATATAATCAATCCTCAACAACTGACTGTCGCCTCTATGTAGATTTTGTACAAATAAAAGCACTTCTAAATAAGATCACATGAATGTGTTGTTGTATTTTACGAACAGGATGAAGGCGCCGCTTCCCACTGGGTCACAGAACGTGTCTGTTTTCTGTCACTGCTGTGCTTCAATTACCGTAAGGAAAGCCATCAAAGAGCCTGGTGTAAACCGAAACCTTAATGCTTTGGGTCATCTGCGATGGCCTGTGCTAAGTAGCAAATTAGAGAGCGCCTTGCTTTTTTTCTGTCGGAGGTCTAAACCCATGGCTCTGGTCACAAATTACCAGTGACAACTGGCTGCCTGAGGTCAAACTGCAGCTTTACACAAACTGCTGACAATCAGTTTAATGCGTACTCGCATCTGAGTCTTCAGCATCATTACTCCATCCAGTCTTCAGTGTTACATGATTCTTCGAGAAGAACAGCATTTATTTAAAATAGAAGTCTGTTGTATCAATATACAAGGCTTTACTGTCACTTCTGATAACTTAAAAGGAATTGTTCACCAAAAAAAAGGGAAAAAAGCTGAAAATGTACTCACTCTACGGCAATTCAAGATGTAGATGAGTTTGTTTCTTCATCAGAACAAATTTGGAGAAATTTAGCATTAAAATCGCTTGCTCTGTAGTGAATGGGTGCCGTCAGAATGAGAGTCTAAACTGCTGATAACAGGGTGCTTAAAGTGCTTGAATTTGAAATTTAAGTCCTGGAAAACCCTTGAAAATAGCCATTTTTCTGTAAAGGTACTTGAAAAGTACTTCAATTTTTAAAAGGCAGTAAACATGAAATTAGTGTTTTTGATAAAAACTACCTTTTCACGGAAAATTAACAACGCAGTGCATCTGATATGAACACAGTTTTATTTCACCTATCTTTTCACAATATTAAATGTGACAGTAGATGCGTTTCCATTACAGATTTGCGCAAAACTTACGCGCTATTTTATGATTGTTGAATAAAAAGTATTGCGAAATGACGCCATTAACCGATGTTATGCGACTGAAATGTAATTTTTCCTTTTCATGGCAACAGATTTCTGTGGGGTTTTGGCTATATTTAATTGAATGTGACCTGTAAATGTGAAACAAAATAGTTTCTATTGCTGTTTTGCAAAATATTCCTTTTTCGAATTGGCTGAAAAACCACCTAATCCGAGTGTAAAAACTTTTGCAATAAATGGGAGTTTTTGCGCAACTGACGCGTTTCCATTAGGAATTTCAGTTTGTGCAATTTAAAGGGTAATGGAAATGCAGCTAGTTCAGGCAATTCAAAAAAGGAATATTTCGCAAAAAAAAAAAAAACAGCAATGAAAAATGTTTCTTTCGCATTTACAGGTTACATTCAATAAAATACAGCCAAAATCCCACAAAAGTCCATTGCCATGACATATCGCGACAGGAGCAAAAAAACTTTGGAGCTATTTTATAAATGTACATTAAAAAGTATTGCAAAATGATGGCGTTTCCATTAACCAATGTTATGTGACTGAATTTTCCAAGTGTATGATATAGCTTTCATTCTTCAGGTCAATCATATAATCAGGAAAAAAAATCACTTTGTATAAGGAATGCGGTAACTTTGCCCTAATATCCGTTCAAATGTTAAAGTTGCCACCGCATGCTTTGCATGTGCTGCACTTTATTAGTACCATTTTTTTTTAATAGTTTGTTTCCAAGAATATAAAACGTAATGATACTGTTTGATAAGTGAGATCTCTGATTTTAGTCCTTGAAAACCAAAAAGTACTTGAATTTAAAAAAAAAAACATCACAATAATCCACTGATTTGGTGCTCTATAATATTAATTAATGTAATATTTGACAGATTAGCTTGTGTGCTGGTAAAAAACATAAATGGTAAAGCTATGTATCATGGTATGACACTTCTACCTTCACCCCAGGGTGCTACAGGTTCCTACCTGTGAAAAAAGACAGACATGCCTCAGGATAATACCACATATTTCTTTGGGTCTGACTTTATCAACTGGTCCTCATTTGCACAGGCGCCTAACAGCTCCATTCTTCATACTGGTCTATTTGGCCTGCAGACAGAGAGCAGAGCAGCTGCCAGCACTGAGGAAACAGATTCAAAATAACAAAAAAAAACAAAAAAAGATTTCTGTGGGACTGCATTTAAATACCATGCGTCATGGAAGTATTTCATATATCAACATGACTAACCATGATGAATACACTGAAGAGAGTTTGTCCTTAACTTCACTTTCAACATTGCAATGGTAACCATAATGAAGAGTTCAAAAACATGATCAGGTTTGAGCATTAGATTGATCTTCAGGTAGACTGGCTGTAAAAGAAACCTCTGGGAATCACTCTAGCTCTCATAAAAAAAAATCTGAAAAAGAAGCGGTATCATTCACTCAGCTCTCCTAATAAATTCCATCAGGTCTGTCAGTCAGAAAAAATCAGGACTTACTGAGCATTTCAACTGGATGGAGCAGCATACTTGGCCAGTAAAACTTTATTTGGAGTTGGTGACTGAAGCAGTTCACAATGCAGCGGCCAAAATCAATTTAGGATTGAAAAGACTGATGAATCTTTGATATGATACTGAAAAGAAATTATTTCTTTCTTGTCATGGGTGGGCTTGTTGTCTGAGATCATAAGAATGATCTAATAACTGAGATACTGTCAGAGTATAAAGTTATTATCTTTATCTCTCAATGAAGGGGTGGTCTGTACTCTGCAGGGGGGAATTGGGGGCTGCAGGTTTTGGCTTTATCCCCACACAAACACACCTGATCCAGCTAATCAAACTCCTGCAGAGAGCAGGATAAGCACAATCAGATGCAAGAAAGCAGCTAGAGAACCAAACCACTGAGTCTCCAGGAATCTCTGGAATTTCTTGAATGTATTTTTTAAATGGTTTTCTCTGTAATAGTTTACATATGAATGCCTGACTGATTTAATCAGTTTTATAAAAGTGAATATAAATTAAAAAGATTATATAATGATGATAATAATAATAATTATTATTATTGGTTGTAGTAGTAGTATTAAAGTCTCAGTTGTTAATGTTAGTAAGTATATTACCTAACAGTGAGCAATATACACTACTGGTCAAAAGTTTTTTTAATGTTTTAATTTTTTAAAGAAACCATACAAGAAGTGGAAGAAGTAGAAGTCTAAGAAAAAGACGAAGAGGCAGAAGCCAAAGAAAAAGCCGAACAGGCAGAAACCATAGAAAAAGTAAAAAAAAAAAAGTAAAAGTCGAAGAGCCAGAAGCCATAGAGGAAGTCAAAGAAGTAGAAGTCTAAGAAAAAGACGAACAGGCAGAAACCATAGAAAAAGTAAAAAAAAAAAAAGAAAAAAAAAGTAACAGTCGAAAAAGTTGAAGTCAAAGAGGCAGAAGCCATAGAAGAAGTCAAAGAAGTAGAAGTCGAAGAAAAAGTTGAACAGGCAGAAACCATAGAAAAAGTGTAAAAAAAAAAAAAAAAAAGTAAAAGTCGAAGAGGCAGAAGCCATAGAGGAAGTCAAAGAAGTAGAAGTCTAAGAAAAAGACGAACAGGCAGAAACCATAGAAAAAGTAAAAAAAAAGAAAAGAAAAAAAAAGTAACAGTCGAAAAAGTTGAAGTCAAAGAGGCAGAAGCCATAGAAGTCAAAGAAGTAGAAGTCGAAGAAAAAGTTGAACAGGCAGAAACCATAGAAAAAGTGTAAAAAAAAAAAGTAAAGGTCGAAGAGCCAGAAGCCATAGAAGAAGTCAAAGAAGTAGACGTCTAAGAAAAAGACGAAGAGGCAGAAACCATAGAAAAAGTAAAAAAAAAAAGTAAAAGTCGAAAAAGTTGAAGTCAAAGAGGCAGAAGCCATAGAAGAAGTCAAAGAAGTAGAAGTCGAAGAAAAAGTTGAACAGGCAGAAACCATAGAAAAAGTGTAAAAAAAAGAAAGTAAAAGTCGAAGAGGCAGAAGCCATAGAAGAAGTCAAAGAAGTAGGAGTCGAAGAAAAAGACGAACAGGCAGAAACCATAGAAAAAGTAAAAAAAAAAAAAAGAAAAAAAAAGTAACAGTCGAAAAAGTTGAAGTCAAAGAGGCAGAAGCCATAGAAGTCAAAGAAGTAGAAGTCGAAGAAAAAGTTGAACAGGCAGAAACCATAGAAAAAGTGTAAAAAAAAAAAAAGTAAAAGTCGAAGAGGCAGAAGCCATAGAAGAAGTCAAAGAAGTAGAAGTCTAAGAAAAAGACGAACAGGCAGAAACCATAGAAAAAGTAAAAAAAAAAAAAGAAAAAAAAAGTAACAGTCGAAAAAGTTGAAGTCAAAGAGGCAGAAGCCATAGAAGTCAAAGAAGTAGAAGTCGAAGAAAAAGTTGAACAGGCAGAAACCATAGAAAAAGTGTAAAAAAAAAAAAGTAAAGGTCGAAGAGCCAGAAGCCATAGAAGAGGTCAAAGAAGTAGACGTCTAAGAAAAAGTCGAAGAGGCAGAAACCATAGAAAAAGTTAAAAAAAAAGTAAAAGTCGAAAAAGTTGAAGTCAAAGAGGCAGAAGCCATAGAAGAAGTCAAAGAAGTAGAAGTCGAAGAAAAAGTTGAACAGGCAGAAACCATAGAAAAAGTGTAAAAAAAAAAGTAAAAGTCGAAGAGGCAGAAGCCATAGAAGAAGTCAAAGAAGTAGACGTCTAAGAAAAAGACGAACAGGCAGAAACCATAGAAAAAGTAAAAAAAAAAAAAGAAAAAAAAAGTAACAGTCGAAAAAGTTGAAGTCAAAGAGGCAGAAGCCATAGAAGTCAAAGAAGTAGAAGTCGAAGAAAAAGTTGAACAGGCAGAAACCATAGAAAAAGTGTAAAAAAAAAAAAAGTAAAAGTCGAAGAGGCAGAAGCCATAGAAGAAGTCAAAGAAGTAGAAGTCTAAGAAAAAGACGAACAGGCAGAAACCATAGAAAAAGTAAAAAAAAAAAAAGAAAAAAAAAGTAACAGTCGAAAAAGTTGAAGTCAAAGAGGCAGAAGCCATAGAAGTCAAAGAAGTAGAAGTCGAAGAAAAAGTTGAACAGGCAGAAACCATAGAAAAAGTGTAAAAAAAAAAAAGTAAAGGTCGAAGAGCCAGAAGCCATAGAAGAGGTCAAAGAAGTAGACGTCTAAGAAAAAGTCGAAGAGGCAGAAACCATAGAAAAAGTAAAAAAAAAAAGTAAAAGTCGAAAAAGTTGAAGTCAAAGAGGCAGAAGCCATAGAAGAAGTCAAAGAAGTAGAAGTCGAAGAAAAAGTTGAACAGGCAGAAACCATAGAAAAAGTGTAAAAAAAAAAGTAAAAGTCGAAGAGGCAGAAGCCATAGAAGAAGTCAAAGAAGTAGACGTCTAAGAAAAAGACGAACAGGCAGAAACCATAGAAAAAGTAAAAGAAAAAAAAAGTAACAGTCGAAAAAGTTGAAGTCAAAGAGGCAGAAGCCATAGAAGTCAAAGAAGTAGAAGTCGAAGAAAAAGTTGAACAGGCAGAAACCATAGAAAAAGTGTAAAAAAAGTAAAAGTCGAAGAGGCAGAAGCCATAGAAGAAGTCAAAGAAGTAGAAGTCTAAGAAAAAGTCGAACAGGCAGAAACCATAGAAAAAGTAAAAAAAAAAAAGAAAAAAAAAGTAACAGTCGAAAAAGTTGAAGTCAAAGAGGCAGAAGCCATAGAAGTCAAAGAAGTAGAAGTCGAAGAAAAAGTTGAACAGGCAGAAACCATAGAAAAAGTGTAAAAAAAAAAAAGTAAAGGTCGAAGAGCCAGAAGCCATAGAAGAAGTCAAAGAAGTAGACGTCTAAGAAAAAGTCGAAGAGGCAGAAACCATAGAAAAAGTAAAAAAAAAAAGTAAAAGTTGAAAAAGTTGAAGTCAAAGAGGCAGAAGCCATAGAAGAAGTCAAAGAAGTAGAAGTCGAAGAAAAAGTTGAACAGGCAGAAACCATAGAAAAAGTGTAAAAAAAAAAAGTAAAAGTCGAAGAGGCAGAAGCCATAGAAGAAGTCAAAGAAGTAGGAGTCGAAGAAAAAGACGAACAGGCAGAAACCATAGAAAAAGTAAAAGAAAAAAAAAGTAACAGTCGAAAAAGTTGAAGTCAAAGAGGCAGAAGCCATAGAAGTCAAAGAAGTAGAAGTCGAAGAAAAAGTTGAACAGGCAGAAACCATAGAAAAAGTGTAAAAAAAAAAAAGTAAAAGTCGAAGAGGCAGAAGCCATAGAAGTAGTCAAAGAAGTAGAAGTCTAAGAAAAAGACGAACAGGCAGAAACCATAGAAAAAGAAAAAAAAAAAAAAGTAACAGTCGAAAAAGTTGAAGTCAAAGAGGCAGAAGCCATAGAAGTCAAAGAAGTAGAAGTCGAAGAAAAACTTGAACAGGCAGAAACCATAGAAAAAGTGTAAAAAAAAAAAGTAAAGGTCGAAGAGCCAGAAGCCATAGAAGAAGTCAAAGAAGTAGACGTCTAAGAAAAAGTCGAAGAGGCAGAAACCATAGAAAAAGTAAAAAAAAAAGTAAAAGTCGAAAAAGTTGAAGTCAAAGAGGCAGAAGCCATAGAAGAAGTCAAAGAAGTAGAAGTCGAAGAAAAAGTTGAACAGGCAGAAACCATAGAAAAAGTGTAAAAAAAAAAGTAAAAGTCGAAGAGGCAGAAGCCATAGAAGAAGTCAAAGAAGTAGAAGTCGAAGAAAAAGACGAACAGGCAGAAACCATAGAAAAAGTAAAAAAAAAAAAAAAGAAAAAAAAAGTAACAGTCGAAAAAGTTGAAGTCAAAGAGGCAGAAGCCATAGAAGTCAAAGAAGTAGAAGTCGAAGAAAAAGTTGAACAGGCAGAAACCATAGAAAAAGTGTAAAAAAAAAAAGTAAAAGTCGAAGAGCCAGAAGCCATAGAAGAAGTCAAAGAAGTAGAAGTCTAAGAAAAAGTCGAACAGGCAGAAACCATAGAAAAAGTTAAAAAAAAAAAGTAAAAGTCGAAGAGCCAGAAGCCATAGAGGAAGTCAAAGAAGTAGAAGTCTAAGAAAAAGACGAACAGGCAGAAACCATAGAAAAAGTAAAAAAAAAAAAAGTAAAAGTCGAAAAAGTTGAAGTCAAAGAGGCAGAAGCCATAGAAGAAGTCAAAGAAGTAGAAGTCGAAGAAAAAGTTGAACAGGCAGAAACCATAGAAAAAGTGTAAAAAAAAAAAAAGTAAAAGTCGAAGAGGCAGAAGCCATAGAAGAAGTCAAAGAAGTAGAAGTCTAAGAAAAAGACGAACAGGCAGAAACCATAGAAAAAGTAAAAAGAAAAAAGAAAAAAAAAGTAACAGTCGAAAAAGTTGAAGTCAAAGAGGCAGAAGCCATAGAAGTCAAAGAAGTAGAAGTCGAAGAAAAAGTTGAACAGGCAGAAACCATAGAAAAAGTGTAAAAAAAAAAGTAAAAGTCGAAGAGGCAGAAGCCATAGAAGAAGTCAAAGAAGTAGAAGTCGAAGAAAAAGTTGAACAGGCAGAAACCATAGAAAAAGTGTAAAAAAAAAAAGTAAAAGTCGAAGAGGCAGAAGCCATAGAAGAAGTCAAAGAAGTAGAAGTCGAAGAAAAAGTTGAACAGGCAGAAACCATAGAAAAAGTGTAAAAAAAAAAGTAAAAGTCGAAGAGGCAGAAGCCATAGAAGAAGTCAAAGAAGTAGAAGTCGAAGAAAAAGACGAACAGGCAGAAACCATAGAAAAAGTAAAAAAAAAAAAAAAGAAAAAAAAAGTAACAGTCGAAAAAGTTGAAGTCAAAGAGGCAGAAGCCATAGAAGTCAAAGAAGTAGAAGTCGAAGAAAAAGTTGAACAGGCAGAAACCATAGAAAAAGTGTAAAAAAAAAAGTAAAAGTCGAAGAGCCAGAAGCCATAGAAGAAGTCAAAGAAGTAGAAGTCTAAGAAAAAGTCGAACAGGCAGAAACCATAGAAAAAGTAAAAAAAAAAAAAAGTAAAAGTCGAAGAGCCAGAAGCCATAGAGGAAGTCAAAGAAGTAGAAGTCTAAGAAAAAGACGAACAGGCAGAAACCATAGAAAAAGTAAAAAAAAAAAAAGTAAAAGTCGAAAAAGTTGAAGTCAAAGAGGCAGAAGCCATAGAAGAAGTCAAAGAAGTAGAAGTCGAAGAAAAAGTTGAACAGGCAGAAACCATAGAAAAAGTGTAAAAAAAAAAAAAGTAAAAGTCGAAGAGGCAGAAGCCATAGAAGAAGTCAAAGAAGTAGAAGTCTAAGAAAAAGACGAACAGGCAGAAACCATAGAAAAAGTAAAAAGAAAAAAGAAAAAAAAAGTAACAGTCGAAAAAGTTGAAGTCAAAGAGGCAGAAGCCATAGAAGTCAAAGAAGTAGAAGTCGAAGAAAAAGTTGAACAGGCAGAAACCATAGAAAAAGTGTAAAAAAAAAAAAGTAAAGGTCGAAGAGGCAGAAGCCATAGAAGAAGTCAAAGAAGAAAAAGTCGAAGAGGCAGAAACCATAGAAAAAGTAAAAGTCGAAAAAGTTGAAGTCAAAGAGGCAGAAGCCATAGAAGAAGTCAAAGAAGTAGAAGTCGAAGAAAAAGTCGAAGAGGCAAAAACCATAGAAAAAGTAAAAGTCGAAAAAGTTGAAGTCAAAGAGGCAGAAGCCATAGAAGAAGTCAAAGAAGTAGAAGTCGAAGAAAAAGTTGAACAGGCAGAAACCATAGAAAAAGTGTAAAAAAAAAAAAGTAAAAGTCGAAGAGGCAGAAGCCATAGAAGAAGTCAAAGAAGTAGAAGTCTAAGAAAAAGACGAACAGGCAGAAACCATAGAAAAAGTAAAAAGAAAAAAGAAAAAAAAAGTAACAGTCGAAAAAGTTGAAGTCAAAGAGGCAGAAGCCATAGAAGTCAAAGAAGTAGAAGTCGAAGAAAAAGTTGAACAGGCAGAAACCATAGAAAAAGTGTAAAAAAAAAAAGTAAAGGTCGAAGAGCCAGAAGCCATAGAAGAAGTCAAAGAAGTAGACGTCTAAGAAAAAGTCGAAGAGGCAGAAACCATAGAAAAAGTAAAAGTCGAAAAAGTTGAAGTCAAAGAGGCAGAAGCCATAGAAGAAGTCAAAGAAGTAGAAGTCGAAGAAAAAGTTGAACAGGCAGAAACCATAGAAAAAGTGTATAAAAAAAAAAAAAAGTAAAAGTCGAAGAGGCAGAAGCCATAGAAGAAGTCAAAGAAGTAGAAGTCTAAGAAAAAGACGAACAGGCAGAAACCATAGAAAAAGAAAAAAAAAAAAAAGAAAAAAAAAGTAACAGTCGAAAAAGTTGAAGTCAAAGAGGCAGAAGCCATAGAAGTCAAAGAAGTAGAAGTCGAAGAAAAAGTTGAACAGGCAGAAACCATAGAAAAAGTGTAAAAAAAAAAAAGTAAAAGTCGAAGAGGCAGAAGCCATAGAAGAAGTCAAAGAAGTAGACGTCTAAGAAAAAGTCGAAGAGGCAGAAACCATAGAAAAAGTAAAAAAAAAAGTAAAAGTCGAAAAAGTTGAAGTCAAAGAGGCAGAAGCCATAGAAGAAGTCAAAGAAGTAGAAGTCGAAGAAAAAGTTGAACAGGCAGAAACCATAGAAAAAGTGTAAAAAAAAAAAGTAAAAGTCGAAGAGGCAGAAGCCATAGAAGAAGTCAAAGAAATAGAAGTTGAAGAAAAACCTAGACAGAAACCATAGAAGTCGAAGATGTAAAAGTAGAAAAAAAGTCAAAAAGGCAGAAGCCATAAAATTCGAAGATGTAGTAGTCGAAATAAAAGTCGAAGAAAAACCTAGTCAGAAACCATAGAAGAAAAACCTCCAAGCCTGCATTTATTTTAACCAAACTACAGCAAAAACAGTAAAATTTTGAAATATTTTTACTATTTAAAATAACTGTTTTCTATTTGAATATATTTTAAAATGTAATTTATTCCTGCGATTAAACCTAATTTTCAGCATCATTACTCAAGTCTTCAGTGTCACATGATCCAGAAATAATTTTAATATGCTGATTTATTGCTCAAGAAACATTTATTATTATAATTTATTATAGAAATTAATAATTTTATCTAGCAAGGATGCTTTAAAGTGATCAAAAGATGATGATAAAGACATTTATAGTGTTACAAAATAATTCTATTTCAGATAAATGCTCTTCGTCTGGTCTTTCTATTCATCAAAGAAACCTGAAAAAGTTTTACTCATCAGTTTTCAACAAAATAATAATAATAAACATTTTTTGAGCAGCAAATCTGAATATTAGAATGATTTCTGAAGGACCACGTGACTGGAGTAATGATGCCAAAAATGCAGCTTTGAAATCGCAGGAATAAATTACGTTTTAAAATATATTCAAATAGAAAACTATTATTTTAAATAGTAAAGATATTTCAAAATTGTACAGTTTTTGCTGTACTATAGATCAAATAAATGCAGGCTTAGTGAGCAGAAGAGATTTTTTAAAAAACTTTTGACTGGTAGTGTAGATAAAAATAACTTAATTAACAAAATCTTTGTTAATGTCAGTTAATAAAATAATAAATTGATCATTGTTTGTTTATATTATTTCACAGTACACTTACCAATTTTGATTTAAAAAATGAAATTAACATTAACTAAGATCAATAAATGCTGTAGAAGTACTGTTCATTGGTGTTAACTGATGTTAATAAATTAAATAGTTAAATATATTACCAATAATTCTATGTAGCAGACATGAATAACTGATTTATTAGCAGTAAACTGAAAACCAGCTCATTGCATCACTGTAAAGTTAAACAAATAACTACAATAATATAATAAGAACGATGTTGAAAAATCTTGAATGAATTCTTGTTGAGTTAGTTTATACTGCTCTAATGATAAGTGGGCATGTTTTAAAAGCCACAAATTGAAATCTTTTGTTTTCAAATTCTGGTTTAAAAACCAATAGTTTCACAAGAGCATCCAAAGTCTACAAGATAGAATATTGATGTCTGAGACTGTCCTTTTAGCTATACAGTGTCCTCCACAAATATTGGCACCCTTGGTAAATATGAGCAAAGACAGCGGTAATAAATAAATCTCCTAGTTTATCCTTTTGAACTTTCATTTAAAAAAATCACAAAAGTCTAACCTTTCATTGTTCCAGTGTTTTTCTCTAGTTCACATTAGCCACAGTTATCGACACCCAATTTTTGCAGAGTAATTTTCTTAAGATAACAGCTACAAGTCTCTCCTACAATGCCTGATGAGTTTGGAAAACACCTGGCAGGAGCTCAGAGATCATTCCTTCATCCAGAATCTCTCCAGATCCTCCAGATTCACAGCTCCATATTGAAGCTTCTTTTTTTTCAGTTTACCCCACTCATTTTCTACAGGGTTCAGGTCAGGTGACTGGGACGACCATGTCAAAGCTTAATTTTATGCTCAGTGACACGTTTTGTGTTGATTTTAATGTTTGTTTTGGATTATTATCCAGATGGAAGTTGGCCCATTATAAGATTTCTTGATGCCATGTGCCATGTGTCTGAACAAGATGTCTAGGATCTCTAGCGGAAAAACATGGGGTCCTTTTTATCCCTGTCTGCACCAAACCCATCTTGAGTGTTTGCTGGCAAAAAGCTCTTTTTTTTTTTAAGTTTCATCTGACCATAGAAGCCAGTCCTGTTTGAGATTCCAGTCGTATCTGACAACGGAATATGCTTTGGATGAGCGAGCAGGACAATTCTTGAAACCCTCCTAAACAACATGTGGTGATGTATGGGCTGTCTGATATTTTTTTTAGGATTTCTGAACCCAAGACTCAACTAATCTCTGCAGTTCTCCAGCTGTGATCCTTTGAGAGTCTTCAAGTCATTCAAACTCTCCTGTCCTCTTCCAGGCAAATGTGTAACATCTTTAATTGACTGGAACTTCTTCATTATTGCTCTGATGGTGGAAATGGGGATTTCCAATGCTTTGGCTATTTTCTTATAGCCACTTTCTATTTTGTGAAGCTGAACAATGTTGTTCTGCACATCAGAACTATATTTTTTGGTTTTACTCCTTGTGTTGGACGATTAAGGGAATTTGGCCTTCGTGTTCCTCATATTTATAATCCCGTATGACAGGAAGTCATGGCTGGAGAGTTTCATACTCCTAGTCACCCCGGTGTGCTAAAAATGTAAATATGAATGTGAATATACTTCAGAGATATTCCACTCATAAGAATTTCTAGGAGTGCCAATAATTGTGGCCAACTAGAGAAAAACATTTATTTCATAATTTCCAACTTTTCCAATGTTTTACTTCAATGAAAAGTTAGAATTTTGTGATTTTTCTTTTTTTTTTGTTGAATAAATGAAAGCTCAAAAGGATAAACAATGCAGATTTATTTCTACAGCTGCCTTTGCTCATTATTTACCAAGGGTGCCAATATTTTTGGAGGCCTCTGTATGTATCTGACTTTGAGCTGAATATGAATCCTATAATGAAGCAGAGCTCAAAGGCTCTTCTAAAAGCATGACTGTCTCAATCTTCAGCATGACAGAGGATGCTTGAGTTGTCACAGCATGGCAGCACTTGGACTCTGACATCATGTCTGTCTGTGCCAGATAAGAGAACTGATAAACAGAGGAAGACTTCTGAATAAAGCAATTCATCAGCGCCAAAGGCTTCCAAAACCTGTCCTGACATCTTCACACCAAAGATTAGGCCTTAGGCTAGATATTTAAAGTTGTGAGTCAACATATTGACTGGAAATAAATTGATTTGAGCTTTTAGCTTCAGAGTTTCACATCCAGTAACTTTTCTCTCTGTGTGTGTGTGTGTGTGTGTGTGTGTGTGTGTGTGTGTGTGTGTGTGTGTGTGTGTGTGTGTGTGTGTTGGTTTTTGTGGTTTACAAGGACTTTTGACCTGAATACACACCAGCATTACAGGGACATTTGGGTTTATGAGGACAGGGACCATGTCCTTATAATTCCGGCAATGTAGAAGCCATTTTCTAAGTCCCAGGAACTCCCTCTCAAATTTTGGCGCCATGTCCTAATATACCACAAAACCCTGAAATCTTACTATACACTGTGTATCTCTGAACTCGAAAGTGCGCCCCTGGAGCCGGGACCCGGTACAACATCTGCGTCATCAAAAATTTGCATATTACACGCAAGTGTAAGTTTTGAGGCCGCTGATTGGCTAGATCGGTAACGTGGGCGGGAAATCGCGAAAACAAGATGGCGTCGGTGGGCGTGGCTTCAGCCCGCTTCAGTGCACAGTATCTTATAACATGTAAATTAATGCAATTTAGATTATAAACCGAACCACACATTTAATTACTAGGCTTCATCACAATTATATATTAAATACATATTAGTATTAGTATTTAATTTTATATTAGTATTTTACAATTCGTTTATATTATAATCGTCGTGGTCTAATCAGAGGTCAATTTCCTGTTTGGACCGGACGCTGCTTAAGTGAAGACATCTGTGCTGTGGACCTGTAAGTTTGAAGCGACTGTAATGTAAAAGGTAAGTTATATTTTGTTTAATCGAATCTTTAAAAAGTTTATGGCTCACGTTGGCTTGTTTGTGCATGTTTTGTAAGCGCATCAGAGCTCGTTTTACAATTTTAAAGCAGCTAGCGCGTGATGCTAACAGTGCTAGCGAATTTCTACTGATTGCTTTCATTTGAAATATAGTTTTAACTGTTTTGTAAAATAGCATATCTGTAATAATAATCTGCTGGGGTATAAGAGATTAATAAACAAAGAGATGTGCATGTTTTACTCCTGAATAGTAACTTGCACTATCAGTCAAAACGATTTTTTTAAAGTCTCTTCTGCTCACCAAGCCTGCATTTATTTGATCCAAAATACAGCCAGAATAGCAGTAATATCGTAATTTTTTTGTATTATTCAAAGCTGAATTTTCAGCATAATTACTCCAATCTTTAGAGTTTCATGATCCTTCAGAAATCATTATAATATGCTGATTTGGTGCTCAAAAGATCTCTTCCTCTCTGTACATTTTTTATATATATAAAACTTTATGAATGTCTTTATCATCACCTTTCATAAATTTAAAGTGTCCTTGTTAAATAAAAGTATTAATTTATGTATGTATTAATAATAATGTATTTATGTCTCCCTGAAATGCTGATGAAATTAAATTCTGATCTTTATATTTAGCAAAGAGTCCTGGAAACAAATTACCCTACTGTTTTAAATATTGATAATAGTAATCATCAGAAATGTTTCGTGAGCAGCAAATCAGTATATTGGAATGATTTCTGAAGGATCACGTGACACTGAAGACTGGTGTGATTATGCTGAAAATTCATCTTGAATCACAGCAACACAATCAATTCAATCCATTTAAAATGTATTCAAACAGAAAATGGTTATTTTAAAGAGTAAACACATTTCAAAATTGTACAGATTTTGCTTTGGTTCAAATAAATGCAGGTTTGGTCTTAGTCTTAAAAATAAATAAAAATCTTTTGGTTCAAAAACTTTTGACTGGTAGTGTATATTTCATCCCTGTAGAACTGTCTGTCTTAATGTGAAAACAAAATTACTGAATTATCTCAAATGAAATGCAGTGGTCAGTATTATTGAGGGTATTTTTCTATATGAGCAGACACATCAAATAATGACCGAGGTGAAAAGACGAAGAAGAAAACTCAAACCAGTCGAGGAGGCCATACAGTTTGCAATTGTGAAGAAGGACAAACATGGGCTTGAGGGCAGATTCATCAGTGAGTTTAAAGGTGAGTTAAATGTTCTGATTGATTATAGTTATAGGGTTAGTTCACTTAAAAATGGGTGTCCTCCAATAATATGACCACTACACAAAATGCAATTCACCAAGACAGATTCCTATTTTCTACTGACTTCCATGGTATTTATTTCAATGCTGTGGATGTCAGTGGGGACCAGCATTTGATGGGGAGTAAATCATAACAGGATTTTAATTTTTGGGTGAACTATTCCTTTAATGAACAGATTTCAGAATTGCTTAGAAACAAATGTAAACATAGATTGCCACAGTTATTTGAGACTGAATTCTGTTTAAGTGCACAGATGAGTGAGTCATAATCACCTACAGGACAGCTAACACAAGCACTATGGCACCACAGTTTCTCTTATGCACAGAAATGCTTGAACTAGTTGTTACTGAGATACTGAGTTACCTCTGTCCCGGTAATAACTAGTGTCCTCATAAACCAGGCTTTTGTCAAACTAACACAACACACTGAGATTCTTCAGTCAGATATCAAGAATATGTGATTATGGTCCTCATAAAACAGGTGTCCTTATAACACAGGTGTAAAGCTTCACACAAACTGACGTACTGTAATGAACACACATGTAATGAATAAGACATGAATTCTGTTTAAGAGCACAGATGAGTGAGTCATAATCACCTACAGGACAGCTAACACAAGCACTATGGCACCACAGTTTCTCTTATGCACAGAAATGCTTGAACTAGTTATTACTGAGATACTGAGTTACCTCTGTCCCGGTAATAACTAGTGTCCTCATAAACCAGGCTTTTGTCAAACTAACACAACACACTGAGATTCTTCAGCCCGACTGTTCCCTTGGGCGACTCGTCAATGATGACCACGTTAGTCCGAACAGTAGGATGAAGACCATCCGCGTGGATGCTAAACCTCACCTCTGCTTATTTGCTTTGAGGAATATCTATCCTGGTGATGAAATCACTTATGATTATGGTGATTCAGAGTGGCCATGGCGATGCACGGTATGAAAACCTTTACAATAACTAATAATACAATAAATAATTATTTAATAATTAAAGGTTGAAGTATTAATTGTCACCCATTGTAAAATTAATGACTTTTTACATATAACATTACGTGTATTCATTATATTACGCCAGTTTGTGTGAAGCTTTACACCTGTGTTATGAGGACACCTGTTTTATGAGGACCATCATCACATATTCTTGATATCTGACTGAAGAATCTCAGTGTGTTGTGTTAGTTTGACAAAAGCCTGGTTTATGAGGACACTAGTTATTACCGGGACAGAGGTAACTCAGTATCTCAGTAATAACTAGTTCAAGCATTTCTGTGCATAAGAGAGACTATGGTGCCATAGTGCTTGTGTTAGCTGTCCTGCAGGTGATTATGACTCACTCATCTGTGCACTTAAACAGAATTAATGTCTTCTGCATTACATGTGTGTTCATTACAGTACGTCAGTTTGTGTGAAGCTTTACACCTGTGTTATAAGGACACCTGTTTTATGAGGACCATCATCACATATTCTTGATATCTGACTGATGAATCTCAGTGTGTTGTGTTAGTTTGACAAAAGCCTGGTTTATGAGGACACTAGTTATTACTGGGACATAGGTAACTCAGTATCTCAGTAATAACTAGTTCAAGCATTTCTGTGCATAAGAGAAACTGTGGTGCCATAGTGCTTGTGTTAGCTGTCCTGTAGGTGATTATGACTCACTCATCTGTGCACTTAAACAGAATTAATGTCTTCTGCATTACATGTGTGTTCATTACAGTACGTCAGTTTGTGTGAAGCTTTACACCGGTGTTATGAGGACACCTGTTTTATGAGGACCATCATCACATATTCTTGATATCTGACTGAAGAATCTCAGTGTGTTGTGTTAGTTTGACAAAAGCCTGGTTTATGAGGACATTAGTTATTACCCAAACAATGGGCTCCATCCATATGAAATATTGGGATTTTTTACATCTCACTGTGGTCAATATGATATTGAATACTCGGTAGTTCTCTAAATTGGTGAAAAGTAAGTCCCCTTGATTCCAATTGGCTTTCATTAAGTAATATTAAAACTATATATAAAAGTAACTTTATAATATTTGTATGCCACATTATTTTTTTATTTGCTTTCTCCAAGATTGCATATTATCTATTCGCAAGATCAGGGGTGGGGAATGTTGGTCCTGGAGGGCCAGTGTTTAGCTCCAACCCTAATCAAAAACACCTGAACCAGCTAATCAATGTGTTCAGGATACAGGTTGGTATTATTTATATATTTATTATTTTTTTGGAGCTAAACTCTGCAGGGACACCTCCAGGATCAAGGTTCCCAACACCTGCACTAGATGATAGATGAGAATCTGTATCTGACCAACCTTTAAAGCTATCTGAGAAGACTGAGATATTGAGTTACCATTGTCCCGGTAATAACTAGTGTCCTCATAAACCAGGCTTTTGTCAAACTAACACAACACACTGAGATTCTTCAGTCAGATATCAAGAATATGTGATGATGGTCCTCATAACACAGGTGTCCTCATAACACAGGTGTAACGCTTCACACAAACTGACGTACTGTAATGAACACACATGTAATGAATAAGACATTAATTCTGTTTAAGAGCACAGATGAGTGAGTCATAATCACCTGCAGGACAGCTAACACAAGCACTATGGCACCATAGTCTCTCTTATGCACAGAAATGCTTGAACTAGTTATTACTGAGATACTGAGTTACCTCTGTCCCGGTAATAACTAGTGTCCTCATAAACCAGGCTTTTGTCAAACTAACACAACACACTGAGATTCTTCAGTCAGATATCAAGAATATGTCCTGATGGTCCTCATAAATCAGGTGTCCTCATTAAACAGGTGTAAAGCTTCACACAAACTGACGTACTGTAATGAACACACATGTAATGCAGAAAAAGACATCATTACACTGAGTAATATTTAAATATTGATTTGAAAAATAAATATTGTGCTTTTATTTGTGCATTATCATGTTAAAATAAAAGCAAGGTTTTGAAGTCATTTTAAATCATTATTTCATTACATTACCAATTGTCTATGCATTTATTCCTTGGATATATTTCTCACATTCTGTTGGATTGATATTGTTCTGTAGCTCTTAGAGAAAGTGTTTCTGTATGTAAAGTGTTTTTCTAATTTTCAGATAACTCCTAAGACCCAGCTGTCATCAGACACCAATGATTGTGGTGCGGTTGCTGTGGGACTAGATGAGGTAAATGCAGTTGTGCTGCAAGAGAATGATCATATGAAGCAAAGACATGTTTGTGAGATCTACGCTGTTAAATCAATGATACAAATGTCCAATTTTGTTTCATAGACTCTTAAAGAGGTTGAACCAACCACTCTTGAACTGAACAATCTATCCCAGTCTGAAGTGCGAGATGTAGAGAAGGTAATGTTTTTCTTTTTTTTCTTTCAATTTACAGTTTTTTACAGACGCGAGGGCACATTTCTCAGTACTTGGGTCACTTTTGCAAAACTCTTCACACAGTGAGCACAACAGAAGTCTATGTGGCTAAACTGAGGATCAATTATCATTGTTTTGGCACAAAATGCATTCAATAAGTACATCTCTCAAATTTCATGAATTCTTTTCTCACTCAGACACAACAACTGCCAAAAATCTTTGTACGTACAGGACATTTTGCACGTGCTTACATACTGTTTTCAAAACTGTTAAACTTATGTTCAAACAATAACACAATGCAAAACTGAATAAGACGGCAAAATTCAACAGCAATATTTTAAACATGTTTCAAATCTAAAAATGCAGTTTAACCAGCCACAGCTGTTTCTCATTGTAGATGAACATCTACACAGGTGTTACTCTTTCAATTTCGTTACAAAAGGAGACAACTGCTGAATAGGTTTGTATTGTGATGTAAACGTGGACCCAGCCAGAAATAGAAATAGATTCATTCCAGTAACATATATTGCAGTTATAAACAATATATATTGCAATTATAAACAGAGATGTGTCCTTGTTTTACACAAGAAAACACTGCGTAATGCTACGTGTTGTTAGTGTTTTTTAGCTCAGTGTTTTGTGGGTGACAAAGTGTGTTTGTTGGCTGTCAACCTTTTCTAGTGTTCTGGAAGAATGAGTTTATTTGAGACCTGAATAAAGTATTTTGGTAGATGTAGTGCATTTTGAATGTGAAATGAACTGCTTTGCCAAGCTGAAAGTCGGTTTGGAGAATTGTGTGAAGAGTTTTGAAAAAGTGACCTAAGTATTGAGAAATGTGTCCTAGCGTCTGTAAAAAACTGTAAGTGTTCAGTTAACAGCTGTCAGTGATCTTTCAGTGTTAATGGAGTCCAGTATTTGTGCTGCTACTGAAGGACTGGAAACGGACCATTTCCAAATCCTTTGTCTTTAAAAAATGTTTGTTTTTCTTTTAATTTCAGGTGACTTCTGAGATGGACCAATTTTCATTAGAGAATAAAGACCGTGTTGAGAAGGATATGGTGAAGGTAATAAAGAGCATTGCATAATTTTAGGAAATGTTAGTTTGGTATAGTAAGAAACATCTCCATATGACCCTTGCTTCTTTAATTATGTTTTCAGATCTCACCTGCCAAAGAACATGTTTTAAGTGAGGAGCAGAGCTTTTGTGCCCCCACTGAAGCAGTCGAGGAGGTATTCACATATTTTGGTTGAATTATTTACACTGTTTCCTATTATTTACCTATATTCTGGTAACCTGCCACAGTCTAATTCATCTGCCATAGTTTTATAATGAACCAAAAATATTTTACATTTTTGCAAAAAAATTGTAATGTCTTTGATATTGTCTTATAGTGTCTTTGCCCATTGTTTTGGAAAAAAGAATGCAGTTCAATTAAATACATAGGTTGCATGTTTCAAAGGAATAATAATAGCAAGCATTTACGCAAGCACATGGCTACTCTCTCACAAATCCTAAACTTGAAGAATAATGAACTAGATCAGGTTGCCGATTTCTTAGGGCATAACATCCGCGTCCACCGTGACTTTACAGGCTGCCAGAAGTCACTACTCAGCTTGCTAGAATATCTAAGTTACTCCTAGCCATGGAAAAGGGATGTCTGCCTGGGCCCGTATGTATAAAGCTTCTCAGAGTCAAATTTTAGTCTTAAGTGTTTCAAAATTCTAAGAGTGACGTAATTTTATTCTTATTTCTGGACTTAAGATAAAGAGTGATTCATAAAAGTTCTTAAGTGTTAAGACTAGGTCTCAGCTCCTAAATCATTTAAGAGAGTTGGAGAGGTCTCCTGACCTAGTTAGGAGTAACACAATGGCAGCAAAAGGGAGGAAACACACACTTTACAATACACATATGACATATTGGAGTTATATGATGATATGGAGTTGATAAAATGATACAATCGTGACCATCAAGCATTCTTTAATGTATTTATTTTTGTAATTGACCAAGTAATAAGCATAATAACTTAATCCACTCTACAAATCAATGCTCTAGCTGCAATAATATGTTTGTTTGTTTATTTATTTTCACTGGAAAATTTGAAAGATTGTAAAAATGCAGCAAAGCACTGGTGATGACACAGTAAGCAGGGTCTTAAATATTGTGACACTAACCTCACCAAACACATCAGTGACCAAAAGTGATGTGTGGAGGGTTTTAATGACCTCACATTTCACTTAAACCATCAAAATATGAAAAAACACTGATCAATGTTGCTAACTGCTTTCATTTGAGAGTAGTTAAAACAGTCACACAATGTATCTGATGAGGATGAGGACATAATGGTGAGTTCACTGATCTATATAATATAAATATATCAGTGGGAGAGTGTTGTAATCTAAATAAGGTTTAGTCTCAAAGTCTCAAAAGGGGGAAGGACGTCAACAAATCTAGTGACAAAATCACTAAACGGTCACCATTGACATTGAATACAACATAATCAGTTATTAATTTTGTGTTGGTCCTCTCTTGTTTTTGCATGTGTTCATAATTTCTTTGTAGGACAGCAATGGCAAAACATTTTTTTAGTAAAACACATTTTACTGCATTATTATCAAAAAAATAAAAGTAAAACAATTGACTCCAAGCAAATATGCAATATGCTTACAAAATCAGTAAGACTTTTTTCTCTCTCTTGGCCACAACTTAACGGCAGTTTATTGACTTTCCAACTGACCGTCAAACCATGCTGCAAAACAAGAAACTTTTAAGTTTGTGGGCTTTCTTTGAGTTCTTGGAGCTGTTCTCATCATTGCTCCAACTGTAAATGAGGAGACATGGATTTCAAAGCATTAATAATAATTTGTGATAATTTTCCACAATGCAAAGCATTTGTTTAAATACACTGAAAGAGATTTAGATTCTTTATAAAAGTCTCCTACTCTTAAAAAAGTCCTACTTCTTACTAAGAATTTTTTGACACTTAAAGAAGTTTGAAGTTTTATACATACGGCCCCTGATCTTCAGGGCAAATCACTTGATGATATTGAAGTTGAAGGTATGTCCATCCTAGAGTAGGCAGTACAGTGTAGATCTTTTAACACTCATAGGGACATTTAAAGAAACTCTATGTTCACTGTAGGACGTAGTGTAATTTGTCAGGTTTCATAAATGGTGTGGTTATGTTGTTTGATTTCTCAGTACAGGTGTACATGTTTCTCATGTTCTAAAAATTCATTTTTACTTCAAGATGAGATCAATATGACTGATTCCGGTGACAATGATCATGATGAAAGTGATTCCGATGATTCTGTGGCTGGAGCGGCAGGTGCTTCTAGTAGTGCTGGTATGTCACCAACAATATATGTTATATATCAATATATACATATTTATAAACATTTTATATATTTATAAAATACAGTTGTGGCCATAATTATTGGAACACTTGTATTTTCACCAGCTAAAAAAATGTTTTTAAGTTAGTTATTTCTGTCTTTTGCTGTAGTGTGTCAGTAGGAAATATCAATTTGCTTTTCCAGACATTCATTTGACCATTAATTGAAATAATCCATTGAGATTTTTGTTAGCACAAGCAGTTGGACAACAACCATTGCACCACACAGATCTCATCAAATCATCATCATCATCATCATCCAGTCTGTCTGGAATGACATGAAGAAACAGAACAAACTGAGATGGGCTAAATCCAGAAGGTTTTAAGAAACTTACCTGCAAAACTAGGCACAAGCTGCTTTAAATGCAAAGAATGGTCATCATGGATGATTTAATTTAGTTAATAGAAGTTAATTGATAAAGAAAATCTATTCATGACATCGTTTTTGACAAGCGTCCTCATTTTAGAGCATTTTTACACAATTTTAAACACCTAAAACGTTTAACAGTACTGTGGTTTTGCAGGTAGGTTTCTTGAAGTCTTCTGGATTTAGCCTATCTCAGTTTGTTCTGTTTCTTTATGTCATTGCAGACAGACTGGATCTCTGTGTGGAGCACTGGCTGTTGTCAGACTCCTTGTTAAAACAAAAATCTCACTGGATTATTACAGTTAATGGCAAATTGAATGTTTGGAAATGTAAACTGATATTTCCAACTGACACACTACAGCAAAATATAGAAATAACTGACTTAAAAGCATTTTTAGCTGGTGAAATTATGGCAACCACTGTCTATTTTAGTGCAACGTTTCAATCAGAATATAACTGAAATTAAGGATGTGTCAGTATTTTCTTTCTAGTCTGTATCAACAAGTTGATATTCATTTTCATGTTAAAGAGATATTTCATCTTTTATTGTGATAACGTGTCCTCTCGTGTCAACACAGCACTCATGTGTCGTGGTGCTCTCGTGAACTAGCTCTCTGGGCCTTGAACATGGTAGTTGTGTTGGCTGTCAATGGAGGGACATTAACTTTTCAGCTTTTATTATAAATATCTTCAGTTGTGTTCTGAAGTTGAGCAAATGTCTTACAGGTTTGAAACAACCTAAGTACAACTACTTAATGACTTGAATTGAAAATGAATTTTCATTTTTGGGTGAACTCTCTTTAAAGCCAAAAACTGATAAATGATTGTTTGAATTTAAGTTAAAAAAAAATAATGTTTAGCAGGCAATATCCTTTTGAATGTGTTATTTGTAATGTTTTTTCTGTTTGACTTCTGAGTTTCCTGATCATTATTTAACTGATTTCTTGCAGCTGTTCAGGAGATGCCCTTTGAGAGAACTTCTGTTACTCAAGGTACCAGGGTTAAAATTACAATACTACTATCAATGTACAGTGGAATCAAAATTGGAGACCATCTATAAATACTTGATTTTTTTTGTTCTAAGATATATTGTTAATCTTTATTGCTTACAATTTGAAGGAACATTAGCTGTAGCTATATAAAAAAAAAATATTTTGTGGAAAACACTGATCAAAATTAGGGAACAGTAACCACTGTAGCAGGAAATATTACAGCTAAAATTAGAGTTTTGAGTGACTTGAGCACATCTGCATAGCAGGACATTACTGGTTTCTCAGATTGGACTGGTGTGATCTTGGTTCACTTCTTTTAACTGTAGGGGGTTTCTCAGCCATGTTTTATTTGCTAAGGGTTTTCTAGAGGTTTTGAGTTGGGTTTAGATCAGGACTCCGCTCTGGCCATTTCACTGAACATGACATAATATTTCCCATCTAAACTTACTCATCACTATGTGAAGTTTAGACCAGTTCTCCTCTATCCTCCCAACATGCTCATGAAGGTGAGAGGAGAGGTTTTGGGGGGACTTGAATGAATTACTGTCATTGTAAAGATGCAGTATTCAAGAAATCACAGATTTGGAATGAATAATTTCTCTTGCAGTAAAAATTAGAGTAATGCTGCCAGTTAAATAGGGTTTGTCACTTTATATATATGTATGTATGTATGTACTGTATGTATGTTATACTAATATTATTATATTATATAATGCAGTTAATTAATAAACTTAAACACTGCCCTTCTACTCCTGTTAGGATAACTTCAAATATGACTAAGCGATGACCTTGACATTTAGGAAACTATAGCTCATTCTCTAATTTTGATCTCCACTGTAAGTACAAGCTAGTTACAATTTACTAAAGTTTTTTTATTATTATTATTATTATTATACAGACAATGACAGCGAAGATGAAGTGGAAAACCCACGGAGAGGACGAAGAGTGTGCTGGTCAAATGCTGAAATTACGGCTGTAATGAAGCAATGAATTGGCCACAATGACTAAGTGCCAGCAAGTGCGCATGTTTTGAAATTTGTCAATGCCACTTTTCTCCCTAAAATGGCATGCCATGCTTATAAAACATGCTAAAGACTGAAAGGGGGGAAAAAAACAAAACATTTTTGTTATTTAAAGGTGCAATTAAATTGCTTCTAAAACACATTGACACTGGTCTTTTTTGTCGTCTTAGTTCTGTTATGTATTAAGATCAGGCACTCTTTATTCACCATGGTCTTGGTAATGCAGCATAGGGTTATGTTAGTGTGCTGTGTATTGGCCTGTGCCAGTAAATCACATCTGTCCCTATAATGTTGGAAGATGTGCAGTTGTGTATTGTGTTTATGATCCGGCACTCTTTATTCACCTTGGTCTTGGTAATGCAGCATAGCGTCATGTCTGTGTGTTGTGTATGTACAAGTCCCTGTAAAACACATTGGTCTCTGTAATGCAGGGAATTGACATGATTTGTGTATTGTAAAATGAGTGTCCTTATAAACCGGTAGGACCCTACAAATCCCAATTATGTAATGGGCGGGAACATTTCAGGAGGGGTGTGGCTGTCCCCAAGTACCACCAAAATATCAGGTTGTCATATTATCTGTTTAATTATGTGTAGAGGGAAGTCTAAGCCAGATTCTTCATCTGCAGACTAAAACAAAATTTTTGATAGTTTTATCATCTCTGTAGGGCATTGGGAAAGGTGTGTCCCCTTAAACCACCATACAACTGGTTTGGCACTCAAAGTCCTGCTAAACCACAAAAACCAGTGTGTGTGTGTGTGTGTGTGTGTGTGTGTGTGTGTGTGTGTGTGTGTGTGTGTGTGTGTGTGTGTGTGTGTTTTTTGTGACATATCAGGACACAAATTGGTGTAATAACATGGGTATGACATAGGTATTACAAGGAGAGGGTGACTTATGAGGACATTGCCCATGTCCCCACTTTTCAAAAGGGTTATAAATCATACAGAATACGTTTTTTTGAGAATGTAAAGATATGCACAGTCTCCTGTGAGGGCTAGGTTTAGGTGTAGGGAAGGTGTAGAGTGATAGCAAATATCGTTTGAACAGTATAAAAACCATTACGTCTATGGAATGTCCCCACAATTCACAAAAACAAACGTGTGTGTGTGTGTGTGTGTGTGTGTGTGTGTGTGTGTGAGTGAGTGAGTGAGTGAGTGAGTGAGTGTGCAAGTATGCATGTGTGGGTGCATGCTTGTGTGTACTCTATAAGGTGATGAGTAACACACATATGGTAGATATCAGTGACACGAGGAGGAGCAGACACCCCGATGTGTGCTCACACACCCTGTCTCCCCATCCTGTCTCCATGCTCCCTTAAGGGACTCCATGCAGTAACTTTATCCTGTACATGTTAGTGCTCAAAGGTGCTGTGCTGGCGGGGGTGTTTGTGTGTGTGTTTTGGTACAAATGTGTGTTGTTATATGTCACATACTGTGCTTTAACCAGCACTGACTTGCTTTAACCATCCATTGGTTTTTGGAGGGTGCACATCAAAAGTTTGAGAACAGTAAGATGGTTAATGTTTTTAAAGAAGTCTTTCTGTATTTAAAAATACAGAAAAAATCTGTAATATTGTGAAATATTATTGCAATATAAAATAGTGGTTTTGTATTTAAGTGTACTTTAAATATATAATTTATTCCTGTGATGCAGAGCTGAATTTTCAGCATCATTACTCCAGTCTTCAGTGTCACATGATCCTTCAGAAATCATTCTAATATGGGTTGTGTCAAGGGTGCGTGCAGGACGAGACGATATACAAAACAAACAATATATGGGAATGTTACTCTTCAAGATGAACAGGCATGAACACAGATCTTCACACACGTAGATAACATTAAGGACCAACAGTAAACTGAACTCAAAGACAAACTTATAAAGGGTGACTAATCATTGAACACAGCGTTGACGGGGATTACGCTAACAAGGACTAAACCAATTCACACAGAACAGCAGGGGGAGACAATGGGAAAAACCAAATGAACAGACAGAAATGTGACAGGTTGTTGATGTGACATGGCATTTTCAATGTCCTACAAGATAAAAATGAATATAATTAATATAGTCGTTATTTAAAATGCTGTAAATCGTTAAACATTTCTTTGTTTGTTCTCCTACATGGAACTCTTGTTATAAAAGCTGCAGTGTTATTCGATTTTTTTTACAGTTTTGAGCCAAATGTCAAAATTGTCCTATGGTGTGACTGTCTCAAGTGTGGTACAATAAATTAAAACTTTTATAAATGATAAAGAAAAGCATAAAAATGTTAATAAATACTTCTGGCATAATTGTACAAGTGTCTATTTTAGTAAATAGTGGTCATTTTTTTTGAAAGTATAGGAACTTGATACATTTTGTCTCTGAAAAGCATGTCCTCTGGTGTGACTCCATATCCTGATTTTAAACCGGCCAATTATAGAAAAAACCTTTATTAGTTAAAGAACCCCATTCATGGTTGTGTTACTGAAGAATTGTTCATATATTTCACTTTTTTGGAATCACTACAAAAGTGTTACGTTTTGTTGTCTTAAGGTGTGACACCTCTAAATTATATTTTTAATTAAAAACTGTATGTTAAATTACAAAATCTTGGAAAATTATGCAAATGTTTCTTGCAAACCACTAATGACAGGTTAGCTTGGAATAGCAAGGTCATTAATTGACACAAAAGGCTGAAACGTCCTATGGTGTGACAGAAAATGTCCTCTGGTGTGACCTTAATGAATATAGTTTCAATCATATATTAATAATATTTAGCTGTATCATAAATATCAATCATATTTAGTTGTGCCGCACATGCAGCAGAGGGGCTAGAAGACTTTCAGTAACATACTGATTGAATAAGAATGAATTTTGTTAAATAAAATTATTTTGTTTTGTTTAAAAAACATCAATATTAAACTTTCTGTCTTATTTCACATGTTAATGTTTAATAAAAAATACATAATGTCCTATGGTGTGACACATAAAAGTACCACTGATTTGTTTTTATCTCAAAAGGGCAGATATCACTTAAAATGGTAAAAACTTTGAGCAGTTTTGAATGGATGACAGCAAAGTTTATCTTGTCAAAGTCTGTCTTAAAATTGTTCAACAAGTCATGGGGGAAAAATGTGTTAATTATAATTTTGTATTAAATAAATAACACTATATGAAAATAATTGACTAACAATAAAGATAAATCTATCTCATGCTATTTCTATATTATTAAGAGTTTTTTTTTTTTTTTCTTAATTTTTGCTATGTCACACCATAGGACAAATTTACGGTACAGTTAAGTAAAAATGTTAAAAAAAAAAAAATTGGGGTCAATGAATTTTTTTTCTTTCTTTCTTTAAAGAAATTAATACTTTTATTCAGCGATGATGTGTTAAATTGATAAAAAAGTGACAGTAAAGACTTACTTAAATATATATATTTTGAATAAATGCTGTTCTTTTTAACATTTTAGTCATCAAAGAATCCTGAAAAAAAAGTATCACACCTTACAAAAAATAATTAAGCAGCACAGCTGTTTCCAACATTGATAATACATTTGCATATTAAAATGATTTCTGAAGGATCATGTGACACTAATGACAGGATTAATGATGCTGAAAATTCAGCTTTGCATCACAAGAATAAATTCTATTTTAAAATATAATGAAATAGAAAACCACTATTTTATATTGCAATAATATTTCACAATATTACTGCTTTTTCTGTGTTTAACCAAAAGCCTTGATGAGCAGAAAAGACTTCTTTAAAAACCATTAAAATTTTTACTAATTCCAAACTTTTGAACGGCAGTATATTTATATCTATATAAGCAGTATTATTTAATATAAAAGGGATTTTCCCAGTCTTACATTTATTCTTTTTCCATTCTCCAATTTCCTTTTTGTCTTCCACAAAAAAAAGTACTGCTTTCTGATTCAGAGTGAATATCCGTCATATGAGATGGGATATGGGATGTTTGTCAAGGTGCAGCGAAAGTGTAAAAGCTTTATACACAAAAAAAAAAGCTGTATCCTGTAGGATACAAAACAACTCTCTTTTCCTTTTTTTTTGAACTTTTACCAGTATGGCACAAATTGTACCCCTTTATCCTGTGCGTTTGGTTATGTGTGTGTTTGTGTGTGTGTTTGAAGAGTAGGAAGCTCCTAGTAGTCTCCTGTGTGAAAACAAGCTGGCAGAGAGATGTCCTCCAGTCACATCAAAGTAAACACACACACAACAGAGGAAGTAAACTCAGACCCACCAGGGTCAAAGGTCACCACAGTGGCATTGTTGGGAAGGCAGAGCGGATACTGAGTAAACTGTGACACGTACAGAGAAGCTCTTGAGTTTGTGTGCATATGTATTAATAAATACAGCGGCCCGTGAGAATAGGAAATACGCTGCGCACTAAATGCAGATGCACTAAATCTGACTGCTACTATTGACATGCAGCCAAAGTGTCTCATCCAAACTGGCTCCTCTTCTTAAAGATGCTTTGTTTAAAAAATGACTCGTGAATCAATGAAACATCCTGCGATTGTGTGTTTTGGGGAAGGTGTGTTGTACATTTGATACGGGTTGGTTTACAGTAGAGGATACTAGGGTCTAAATTAACAGGTGAGACGTCCAAAGACAGTCATGATACATTGTTCAGAGTTCCTGTTTTTAGCAGATTTTTGTTTTTTTGGCACAGTATAGTTTAATTTATATTGAATATCAGTGCATACAGTTGAGGTCAAAAGTTTACATACACCTTGCTGAATCTGCAAAATGTTAATTATTTTACCAAAATAAGAGGCATCGTACAAAATGCATGCACTAACCTGAAGAAGATATTTCACATAAAAGACGTTTAAATACAGTCCACAAGAGAAAATAATAGTTTAATTGATAAAAATTACCCTGTTCAAGTTTACATACACTTGATTTGTAACAATGTTGTTACCTGAATGATCCACAGCTGTTTTTTTTTTTTTTTTTTTTGTGATAGTTAGTGATAGTCCTTCGTTTGTCCTGAACAGTTAAACTGACAGCTCTTAATTCTTCAGAAAAATCTTTCGGGTCCCACAAGGTCTTTGGTTTTTCAGCATTTCTGTGTATTTGAACCCTTTCCAACAATGACTGTATGATTTTGATCAATATTAACACTGAGGACAACTGAGGGACTCATATGCAACTATTACAGAAAGTTCAAACTGCTCCAGAAAGAAAAACAATGCATTAAGAGCTGGGGGTGAAAACTTTTGGACAGAATGAAGATGTGTACATTTTTCTTATTTTGCCTAAATATCATATCTCTTTCAGTTGATACTGCCCTTCAGAAGCTACAGAAGATACTTACATGTTTTCCAAAAGAATAAATAAGTTAGATTTACCCTGATCTTCAAATTTCAAAAGTTTTCACCCCTGGCTCTTAATGCATTGTTTTTCCTTCTGAAGCATCAGTGAGCATTTGAACCTTCTATAATAGTTGCATATGAGTCCCTCAAGTGTTCTCAGTGTAAAAAGATGGATCTCAATATCATACAGTCATTGTCGGAAAGGGTTCAAATACACAAAAATGCTGAAAAACCAAAGAATTTTGGAACAATATGATAAATCCCACCTTTTGTTTTCGTGTGCATTCTGAATCAGTCTGAATGAACAATATAATGGCATTAATGGGAAGACTTTAATAAAAAGTAAGTAAACAACTCACATACTTGGACATAGCCACTTTTTTTATGTCAAAATAAGACTTAAAATTACATGAAAACATGATCTGTGGCAGTTTTTAGTGAGTAATCAGCTTGGTGAAATTTAAAGTATTTTTTATCGAGCTTTTATGACTGATGACCTGAAAAATTAACAGATCATTAAATACTAAAAATAATAGCTGAAGGTAAGTTCATAAATAAAATATATTGTTTAAATGGTTACTGCCTTGAGTTATTATTTTAATTAAATGCTTAAAAACAATAATTTGCTGAGATTCATGCATGGCTTTTTTATACATTAATAATACATTAACAAATGAGATATTTTATATTTATATACTGTATATATTACAATATCAGTTATGACAGACATTCAAGCTTCCCACTATCTGGCACAGCTATGAGTTGCTGAATATTAGAACAATAGAAGTCAATGGGACGTTTCCACTATAATATAAAAACAAATGTCTGCATACGAGCACTTTAGAGTAATGCAAGATTTAATGGTTAAAAGGTGAAGGTGTTTCCTGCTCGCATCCTTCCCATATGCTCATAATAATATTTTTTGGCAGATGTGCTGATCCGGTCAGTCATTTAGCTTCATAATTTTATGGTGATTCAAGATGTGTCCACAGGTGCACTCTGCCTCTCGTACACTCTTTCCTTCCATTATAATCAGATTGTCTACAAAACCCGATACTCTTTTTTCCCACTAATTATAGGCATATGCCACTGAAAACCTTGATTGAGCATGTGGGTCCAGTGTGTGCATATTTGACTGCTTTGAGGTCAATTGCGCAGAAGATTTCATCACACACAGATTGCAAGCACACATGACCATATTAAGACACATACCACACAATGCCCAAATTGCAATCAGCAGAAAAATTGTCTTTGATGTCAATCAGTAGAGTGCCATTAGAGGTTAGCAAAATGAATTGTACTACATGTATTCACACAAGCACACACTTACACAAATACACACTCGCACAGTTGTGTGTTATGTGATACTGGAGAGTTTCATCTCTGTCGGTTGGAGGTTTCCCTCATGTGACTCTTCTCCCCAGAGGAAAAATCCCATCACACACTTCAGCCTGCAGCCTAAAGTATGAGCAGGGCAAAACCGTGGCAAGATGATTTACACAACCGTGTGTGTGAAAACAAGTTTGTGGCTGTAAGTTAGACGTCAGGTTTCGTGCGGTTCAGGTTTGCACAGATGTTGCTATGGCAGTGAGCCAGTTATGTGATGTCATGAGAGAGGCCCACACCTCTTCTAAAAAGATAAAACACACAGATTAAGAGGGAATAGAGGTTAAGGACAAAAAAGGAGAAAACATCTGATAACAGACATAAATTAAATATATAATAAATGTTAAACAGAGTTTAGTTGTTGCACATTTTCACTGTTATTCTATATACTTTTCATGTACAAAACATTTGCATTTGCTCAGGTCTTCTGACTGCATGGTTTTTGATTTGTTGCAGGGTGTTCTGAGTGGTTTTTAGATTTGTGGGTGGTTTCTAGTGTGTTGCTATGCAGTTGCTAGGGAGTTCAGAGTGATTTTTGATAATGTGGGTGGTTTCTAATGTGTTGCTGTGCAGTTGCTAGGGTGTTCTGGGTGTTTTTATGTGTTTTTGGTGGGTTCTAGTGCATTGTTTTGCAGTTGCTAGGGTGTTTTTCATGGTTTTTAGTGTTGTTGGTGGTTTCTAGTGTGTTTCTAAGTAGTTGCTAGGGTGTTTTGAGTGTTTTTAGCATGGTGGGTGTCTAGTGTGTTGCCATGTAGTTGCTAGGGTGTTCTGAGAGGTTTTAGTTTTGTGGGTGGTTTCTAGTGTGTTGCTATGCAGTTGCTAGGGTGTTCTGAGTGGTTTTAGCATGGCTGGTGTCTAGTGTGTTGCCATGTAGTTGCTAGGGTGCTCTGAGAGGTTTTATTGTTGTGGGTGGTTTCTAGTGTGTTGCTATTCAGTTGCTAGGGTGCTCTGATGGTTTTTAGTTTTGTGGGTGGTTTCTAGTGTGCTGCTATGTAGTTGCTAGGGTGTTCTGAGTGGTTTTAGCATGGTGGGTGTCTAGTGTGTTGCCATGTAGTTGCTAGGGTGTTCTGAGTGGTTTTAGTTTTGTGGGTGGTTTCTAGTGTGTTGCTATTCAGTTGGTAGGGTGTTCTGAGTGGTTTTAGTGTTGTGGGTGGTTTCTAGTGTGTTGCTATTCAGTTGTTAGGGTGTTCTGAGAGGTTTTAGTGTTGTGGTGGTTTCTAGTGTGTTGCTATGCGGTTGCTAGGGTGTTCTGAGTGGTTTTAGCATGGTGGGTGTCTAGTGTGTTGCCATGTAGTTGTTAGGGTGTTCTGAGAGGTTTTAGTTTTGTGGGTGGTTTCTAGTGTGTTGCTATGCAGTTGGTAGGGTGTTCTGAGTGGTTTTAGTGTTGTGGTGGTTTCTAGTGTGTTGCCATGCGGTTGCTAGGGTGTTCTGAGTGGTTTTAGCATGGTGGGTGTCTAGTGTGTTGCCATGTAGTTGTTAGGGTGTTCTGAGAGGTTTTAGTTTTGTGGGTGGTTTCTAGTGTGTTGCTATGCAGTTGGTAGGGTGTTCTGAGTGGTTTTAGTGTTGTGGTGGTTTCTAGTGTGTTGCTATGCGGTTGCTAGGGTGTTCTGAGTGGTTTTAGCATGGTGGGTGTCTAGTGTGTTGCCATGTAGTTGATAGGGTGTTCTGAGAGGTTTTAGTTTTGTGGGTGGTTTCTAGCGTGTTGCTATGCGGTTGTTAGGGTGTTCTGAGTGGTTTTAGTGTTGTGGGTGGTTTCTAGTGTGTTGCTATTCAGTTGTTAGGGTGTTCTGAGAGGTTTTAGTGTTGTGGTGGTTTCTAGTGTGTTGCTATGCGGTTGCTAGGGTGTTCTGAGTGGTTTTAGCATGGTGGGTGTCTAGTGTGTTGCCATGTAGTTGTTAGGGTGTTCTGAGAGGTTTTAGTTTTGTGGGTGGTTTCTAGTGTGTTGCTATGCAGTTGGTAGGGTGTTCTGAGTGGTTTTAGTGTTGTGGTGGTTTCTAGTGTGTTGCTATGCGGTTGCTAGGGTGTTCTGAGTGGTTTTAGCATGGTGGGTGTCTAGTGTGTTGCCATGTAGTTGTTAGGGTGTTCTGAGAGGTTTTAGTTTTGTGGGTGGTTTCTAGCGTGTTGCTATGCAGTTGTTAGGGTGTTCTGGGTGTTTTCATGTGTTTTTGGTGGGTTCTAGTGCATTGTTTTGCAGTTGCTAGGGTGTTCTTATTGGTTTTTAGTGTTGTGGGTGGTTTCTAGTGTGTTGCTATTCAGTTGCTAGGGTGATTAGATCGGTTTTAGTGTTGTGGGTGGTTTCTAGTGTGTTGCTATTCAGTTGCTAGGGTGCTCTGAGAGGTTTTAGTGTTGTGGTGGTTTCTAGTGTGTTGCTATGCGGTTGCTAGGGTGTTCTGAGTGGTTTTAGCATGGTGGGTGTCTAGTGTGTTGCCATGTAGTTGCTAGGGTGTTCTGAGAGGTTTTAGTTTTGTGGGTGGTTTCTAGTGTGTTGCTATGCAGTTGGTAGGGTGTTCTGAGAGGTTTTAGTTTTGTGGGTGGTTTCTAGTGTGTTGCTATGCAGTTGGTAGGGTGTTCTGAGAGGTTTTAGTTTTGTGGGTGGTTTCTAGTGTGTTGCTATGCAGTTGCTAGGGTGTTCTGAGTGGTTTTAGTTTTGTGGGTGGTTTCTAGTGTGTTGCTATGCAGTTGGTAGGGTGTTCTGAGAGGTTTTAGTTTTGTGGGTGGTTTCTAGTGTGTTGCTATGCAGTTGGTAGGGTGTTCTGAGAGGTTTTAGTTTTGTGGGTGGTTTCTAGTGTGTTGCTATGCAGTTGCTAGGGTGTTCTGAGTGGTTTTAGTGTTGAGGGTGGTTTCTAGTGTGTTGCTATTCAGTTGTTAGGGTGTTCTGAGAGGTTTTAGTGTTGTGGGTGGTTTCTATTGTGCTGCTATGCAGTTGCTAGGGTGTTCTGAGTGGTTTTAGCATGGTGGGTGTCTAGTGTGTTGCCATGTAGTTGCTAGGGTGTTCTGAGTGGGATTTAGTGTTGTGGGTGGTTTCTAGTGTGTTACTATGCAGTTGCTAAGGTGTTATTGGTATCTTTAGTGTTTTAGGTTGCTTCTAGTGTATTGCTGTGCAGTTGCTGGGGTTTTCTGAGTGGTTTTAGTATTGTGGGTAGTTTCTAGTGTGTTGCTATGCAGTTGCCAGGGTGTTCTGTGTGTTTTTTAGTGTTGTAAGCGGTTTAGTGTGTTACTATCTCCAGATTATACTAGGGCCTTTGTAGTGTTTTCATAATCTCAAACATGCCTGCAGGGCTCAACTGGACACTTAAAGACTTCCAGGTGTAATTTGTAGTGGAATTGTAATACTAGTACGCAGTTAGTGTGCTTTTGAGTGTGCATTTCCTATAATTAGGGTGTACGAACTGTGTAATAGAAGAGTATCGGAGCGTACTGGGTGTGTACTTTGAGTCTAATAGTTCTCCTCCTAAAGGAAGTCAAGGGTTGAGTTATGACCACGGGAAAAAGAGATGAACGACACTGGAGAGGGATCACCAAGGGTTCTTCCCATTCCCAATATATCTGGTTTACAAATGGTGCAATGAGAGTCTGACTGGAAGCTATTAACATTAAAGTACAGTGAGTCTCTACATAGCAGACTTGATTTATTACGTAATCTTTACATCTTTTACTTCATCGCATGTTATTTTATTCCTGCTGATGGCTTTAATTAATATGTTAAATGTTCTTTTCCTTTGTTTATTTGTATTTTAATACTTGATCTATTTATTCATATCCCTTCTGTAAATCACTCTAAATGTGTACAAAATGTGATTTCTATATAAATCTGTGCAGGAAACATTGAGGCAAAAGGGGATGTAATTTGGAAATTACACACACAATTCGACAATTTAATATCAATTAAGTATCTCAATTCTCTTCCGTTCATTCCAACTCTGTTTCTTTCTTCCTCACGTTCTCACTGTTTTTTGTGTTCTTTTTGGACCTGTGCCAAACCTAAATGGGTCCCTTATGCATAGGATGGGGGCAGACATAGAAGTGGTAGCTCATGTAATGTGTGCATGTGTGTGGAGAAACAGACACACGTGGCGTTGTGTGTTGACAGGCCTGTTCATTTTTGACTCTGGCTCTGTGTGTGGTCACACAGCAACTGCAGAGGTCTTTCTATGCATTAAATATTTATTTTCTTAACCAGTATTTTTATCATGTTTTCCAGTAAACATCTCTAAAACAAGACCAGTTTCCTTGAGAAACAATACTGCACAAGATATTAGGTGTTTTCTGGTTTCCTTTGCATTATTCTGTGAGAGAACATTAACACATCATCGGCACCATCATCGTCACCATTTAGCCTAATAAGTCACTTGTGTCAGACAATTTCCACACACACACACACACACACACACACACACACACACACACACACACACCAAAAGGTTAAGTCAGTCAGAAGGAGAGCAGCAGAGAGTAAGCAGGTGTGTTGGGGCTTGTCTTTGGGGCCCCGTTTTCTGACCTCCTGTTACAAATTACCATACAGGTGAGGGGTCAAATACAACAGAAAAGAATTCAGATCTCTCTGTGTGTGTTGGGGATGTTTTGATGACCCCATAAGCTGCAGGCATTGTGCCGTATACCACACTGAACACAGTGACAAAGTTGAGGCCAATCTGCCCTCCAGCTCTCCATCTCACTGAAAACTTTCATTAACTTGCGTCAAAAGGAGAAGTGGGGGAGAATACACGTCATAGCATGTCTGTCAAATAACCTATAGCGGATTTAGTTCTCGCTTTGAGGATTGGGGTCATTGAAGAAAAAAACAGTGTCTTATTATGGTTTAGGAAGATGCTTCTCTATTCAGTTGACCTCTGTTTGTCTTCTAGAAACATTGCTTTAGACCAAATGGAAAACTTAAGCTGCTTGTTTGCAACTTCATGGGAGGACAGAGAGGAAATGAGAGTAGAACAGTACTGAATTGCAATAAGTGAAAGTATTTTATCATGATTTATTGAATTAGGATGAACTGTGACACACTTTCCCACACTCTTGTGCATATCTACTGCCATTTAAAACCATCAAAAAAGGCAGAGAGTACACACATATACAGAGTTGTGAAAAAGTATGTACCCCCAACATATTACATTCATTTTATTGACATTTTAACAGCTTTACTAGATAGAAGGCAATATAATTGAGCAATTTCACATGCGTTAATGACAAAAAAATCTAAATATTGAGAAAATCGTCTTTAAATTTATCCAAATTAACTTCTTAGCAATGCATATTATTAATCAAAAATGGTAGGAAATGTACAAAAAACTTCAGTGAACATGATCTTTACTTAATATCCTAATGTTTTTTTAGCATAACGAAAATTGATAATTTTGACTCATTTAATGTATTTTCTGCTATTGCTACAAATACTACCGTGCTATTTAAGACTGGTTTTGTGGCCCAGGGTCACAAATAAACAAAAAAGTCAACTTTTGCCCTTTTTTCACAGCGCTTTATTGCCTACACACAAATAAACATGAAAACACACATATAACTGAGTCACATACACAAATTTATCACTGTATACTCCAATCACCTCTCTAGACAAAACATGCTTCTAACCGCTCTCTCTCTCTCTCTTTGTCACATACACACAGTGTAACTCTGTCGTGCTGTTACTTCAATTAGTTCTCCCATCCTGCCATTGTTCCCACAATGCCTAGAGGTGGGGTTCTGTCCTGTTTTCAGCACTGACCCCTAAACTCTGTTTCATTGTGACCCATTATGAGAATGTCCACAAGTGACAAACTGTGTGATTTGCTGTGTGTGTAGGAGAGGTGTTTATGTTTATGGGCTTCTTCGAGTCTGGCCACGTCTGGACTGTTGGAAAAAATCAGCACATACCGTGCACATTGCTGTAGCTTATCTATTTATGCAGCCTAAATAGAATCAAATAATATTTTCTTGAAATTAAATATTTTTTTCAGAGCTTCATCAAATTACAAATGTATTTTATTGCATTGACACTTTAATAGTCCACTTTATTTTACTAACTATAAGTAACTTTGTAACTACATATCAAGTATCTCTTTTAGATAATTATTAAAGTATTAATAGACTGTTAGGGTTTGTAGAATAAATTGGCATGTAGTTACAAAGTAACTTATAGTCTGTAGAATGTGTGTTGGGTGACCACCAAAATAAAGTGTTAGCAGATATTAAAGGAGAAGTTCACTTCCATTATGAAAATTTCCCTATACTTTACTCACCCCCATGTCATCCAAGATGTGCATGTCTTTCTTTCTTCAGTCACAAAGAAATAAAGTTTTTTGAGGAAAACATTACCAGATTTTACTCTAAATAATGGACTTTAATGGAAGCCACGGGTTGAAGGTTCAAACTGAAGTTTCAAAGGGCTCTATACAACCCCAGTCTATAGGAATAAGGGTCTTATCTAGCGAAATGATCAGTCATTTTCTTAAAAAATAAAAATGTATATACTTTTTTGTATATACTATACTTTTTTTATATACCACAAATGCTTGTGCTGTGACGTACATCAACAGCTTCCCGCATTATGTACTTATCAAGTTGGAAAGGTCACATGTGGTTAGTTCTTCATCTGTGTACTTTAGTTCAAAAAGCTAGGGCTTTCTCCTCTAACTTCTAAAACATCCAACATTGCTATTTTACCTTTTTTTGTAAAGGGCATTGAATTTCTTTGCATGTTTGCTTTCTAAACACTGGCTCGGTACTTCCGCCTACATCACACGTGGCCTTTCCAACGTGATTAGATCATGTGTGAAGTCAAGCTAGTGCAAGATAAGCATTTGAGGTTAAAAAGTATATAATTTTACATTTTATTGAAAATGGCCGCTCGTTTCGCTACATAAGACCCTTATTCCTCGGCTGAGAATGTGTAGAGTCCATTGAAGTCCGCTATATGTAAAAAAAAAAACCTGTAATGTTGTCCTCAAATACCTTCATTGCTTTTTGACTGAAGAAAGAAAGACATGAACACCTTGGATGATATGAGGGTTTGTAAATTAGCAGGAAATTTTAACTCTGGAAGTGAAACAATCATTTAATTAGAATCTCTAAATTGGACTATCAAAATACCTTAAATTTTTCACACATCCAATATGTCATATTTTAAAAATGTTTCTACAATATGAATTCATTTGTACAAAATTGGTTTATTTAAAGGGATAGTTTACCCAAAAATAAAAACATAATTTACTTACCTTTGTGTTGTTTCACAGATTTATGTGCAAAGCACAAAAGAAGAATCTTGGTAACCAAACAGTGAATTTTCTCAAAATACTATTTTCTCAAAACATATTGTTTAATTTTCCACAGAAAAAATAAAGTCAAACAGGTTTGGAACTAATACGACTGTCTTTTTGAAGAGGTCCTATTATGCTTTCTCACTTTTTGAATTTTAGTCAGTGTGTTGTGCGTATGTTTGGGCATAAAAAAAAAACACGTACAAAGTTGCAAATCTCAAAGTCCACTCCAAAGGGAGATATTTAGAAAAAAATCCTTTTCAAGAACTACAATGGACTACACAGTATTGTTTTCCGGATGTTAGGATGTCACAAAGCTCATTAGAATATCATTCAGATAAATCCCGCCTACGGAAATTCGAATTGTTGGCGGGAGGGTCGAAACACATGCTGAGCCGTGGCTGATGTAAACACAAGAATTGACTAAAATTATGATCATGGTTGCAATGCCGTCTAAGCTGTTCGCCAATCACGACGCAGTGGAACTGCTAACCAATCACAACACATTTCGTTTTTCGGAAGGCGGACCTTCATCAAACCCAGAACTAACAGAGCAATTTGTGCCAGGCTGGGGAAAAAGATATTGTTATAATGTAAATTATCTGAAAAATGCATTTTTTTGAACCACCAAGCAGAGCATGTTCTAGTGCACCCCCAAAACAAAATCAAGACTTTGTAAAAGAGCATAATAGGGCCCCTTTAAGAGTCATCTTCTTCAATGACTTTCATTTAAATATCATTCCTTGTTGATCATTCCAAGATCTTCACTCAGTAAGTGTGTTTGTTTGTGTGTGTGTGTGTGTGTGTGTGTGTGTGTGTGTGTGTGTGTGTGTGTGTGTGTGTGTGTGTGTGTGTGTGTGTGTGTATGTGCTTTAAATATTCATTTATGAACAATAGTTGTGCCACTATTAGTAAGAGTGAGATCACTTTGGCTGATAAATTTAGCTGACAACTCATGGACAGATATAAACAATTCACTATTGTGCTGGATTAAATATTTCAGTCTCCTATTGTTTATTGTCCAATATCTTGTCTCAAATGAGCCCTAAAACCATGGATCTTCTAAATGACGGCAATGAAATGTGTGTGTATGTGTGTGTGTGTGTACAGCTATTCCATCATATGTCCCCACTAGTAATACCATTTTGTTGCAGCCTATAATTAAACTGCTGGATTTGTCTGGCCAGAGGAGAACGGAACAGTATTTCGACACACTGTTTCCCTGTTAATACTGTAAAGCTGCTTTGACACAATCTGCATAGTAAAAAGCACTATATAAATAATTGACTTGACGAGTCAATTTTGACCTTGTGGGGAATTTTTTTTTGGTCCCCATGAATAAAACAGTTTATAAGTCATACAGAATTAAATGTTTTGAAAATCTAAAATCGAAAGTTTTCTGTAATGGGTAGGCGTTTAGAGTAGGGTTAGGGGATATAAACTACAGTTTGAAGAGTATAAATATAATTACGTCTATGGAATATCCCTATAATGAATACTAGTTTTGGTGTGTGTGTGTGTGTGTGTGTGTGTGTGTGTGTGTGTGTGTGTGTGTGTGTGTGTATGTGTGTACCTGGTATTCATCACGTTGTGGGGACCAAATGTCCCCACAAGGATAGGAATACCAGTAGATTTTGACCTTGTGGGGACATTTCTCAGGTCCCCATGAGGAAACAGGCTTATAAATCATGCACAATGAGTTTTTTTGAGGAAGTAAAAGTGTGCACAATCTCCTGTGAGGGCTAGGTTTAGGTGTAGGGCGATAGAAAGTACGGTTTGTACAGTATAAAAACCATTACGCCTATGGAATGTCCCCATAAAACATGTAAACCCAACATGTGTGTGTGTGCGTGTGTATGTGTGTGTGCGTGCGTGCGTGCGTGCGTGCATGCGTGCGTGTGTGTGTGTGTGTGTGTGTGTGTGTGTGTGTGGGTGGGTGGTTATGACATGAACGGAAAGGCATCGTGGTTGGGGAGGGGAGTAGTTGTGGAGCTTGACCTTGTCCAGCAGACTCCCCTCCCTGTCTGTCTCTCTCCTGCTCTTTAGCCTTTCTTTCAGATGGGAGATGTATGATGCCTAATCAGCAACATGCAGAACTACAACAGGAAACACCTTCCATCTTAAGATGCAGGAAAACAACATCTCAGAGGGAGAGAGGGAGAGATATCCTGTAGTCATCTGCACATCTGCCTCTCTTCTGAGATCTAATATAAACTCATCATTAAGGCCCGAGTGCAGTCAAAACACATGCAAAGCGTGCAAGTATGACCAAATGTGAGCATTAAAATATAAAAAAGAAATTGCTTACTCCTAAAGGACTAGTTCACCCAAAAAAGAAAATTTGCTGCAATTTATTTATCTTTAGGCCAACCCGTTTGTTCTTTCTTCTGAGCAGATTTGGAGCATTAAATAAGCTGTTCACCAATGGATCTTCAGCAGTGATCGGGTGCCGTCAGAATGAGAGTCCAAACAGCTGATAAAAACATCACAATAATCCACAAGAAAACCATATGATATGTTCATTTTGCTGTGAGAGGACAAGAGCGGATGGAACAAACATGCAGCTTTTCACTTCAAAAGATGATAATTGATGGACTGGAGTCATGTGGATTAATTGTGGATTATTGTGATGTTTTAATCAGCTGTTTGGACTCTCATTCTGACGGCACCCATTCACTGCAGATGATTGGGGAGCAAGTGATGTAATGCTAAATTTCTCCAAACTTTACAGATGAAGAAACAAATGTATCTACATCTCAAATGCCCTGAGGTTGAGCAAATTTTCATTCTTTGGTGAACTATTCCTTTAAGGAAAATGGTTCTTCAATGAATCTCAGCAAAACTGACTTCTTGAGCTCATCTGTGACTCTTTGAAGATCAAAAATGTTCCTGATGCATTCTATAATAATGATAAGAAAAACACAAATAAAATCTCATTTATTTCTCCTACCGAAGCAGAAATGGTGTTAAATAGAGTGCAACTACAGATTTTTATTATAGTCTCTTGCTTTCTTACATTTTCTTCCCCTGAGACCTCAGTAATCTCACATTTCATCTAGAGTTTCAGAACGTCACACACTGTGCTCAGACCTGTACAAAACTCAGCAATCAAACATCAGATATTTCAGTCTGAACACAGATTTTTGTTTTAAATAATCTGTACTACGCTACATGCATTAGTTTCAGCACACTATTTTTAATACAGTAAAAACATAGTATTGTTAGCAATCATCTCATATGTTGCTGCAGAAAAATACTATACAAAGTTGATGTGTCAGTGAAAGGGCAACCTCTGAGCAAGGTGAAGAGCAAGGTGAAGCAGAAGCAGAGGCTGCGAGTTTCAGCAAGTCTGTTCTTGTTGTTTGCTGAGAGCTTCTTTAAGAGCTCGAGTCAGTTCTTCTTTCACTCACCTGTCACGGGGAATCTTTTACATCCATCAGTAAAGTCTTTTTATCACATTCTTTGTCTCCTTCCCTCTGTCTTTTGATTTTTTGGGACCACCAGGCCTAGTCATGGACCATTAAATGCTTACTTGGATTACGGGACATAAAGCACAGAGTAGCACACAAATCCACACAGAAACAAACGCACAATGGATGGTCAGTGGGAAATGATAGTGTTTGTTGACCTTTTGTTAGAAGCTGTGTTTGGGACTTTCCGATTTCTTGGGTTATTTTTTCAGTCTCTTATGACCTAACCCTAAAAGAAGACGTTCTATATGTCTTCATTAAAACATTATTTAGTATGTTTATTAAGCGTTTTTCCCTCAGAAGGAACTTTGGTTGATCCCCACAAAAGTTTTTCACACATACACATACAATTGAGGTCAAAATTTTACAAACACCTTGCAGAATCTGCAAAATGTTCATTATTTTACCAATATAAGAGGGATTATATAAAATGCATGTTATTTTTAATTTAGTACTGACCTGAATAAGATATCTCACATAAAGATGTTTACATATAGTCCACAAGAGAAAATAATAGCTGAATTTATGAAAATGACCCCATTCAAAAGTTCATGCTTGATTCTTAATACTGTGTTGTTACCTGAATGATCCACAGCTGTGTTTGTTGTTGTTGTTGTTGTTGTTTAATAGTTGTTCATTTCAGTTTTTTAGCATTTTTGTGTATTTGAACCCTTTGACTGTTTGATTTTGAGATCCATCTTTTCACACTGAGGACAACTGAGGGACTTATATGCAACAATTACAGAAGGGTCAAATGCTTACTGATGCTTAAAAAAAAAAAATTTAAAGATCAGGGTAAATTTAACTGATTTTGTCTTCTGGGAAACATGTAAGTATCTTCTGTAGCTTCTGAAGGGTAGTACTAAATGAAAAAAAAAAAAAAGATATTTAGGCAAAATAAGAAAAATGTACACATCTTCATTCTGTTCAAAAGTTTACACCCCCGGCTCCTAATGCATGGTATTCTCCTCTGGAGCATCAGTGAGCATTTGAACCTTCTGTAATAGTTGCATATGAGTCCCTCAGTTGTCCTCAGTGTGAAAAGATGGATCTCAGAATCATACAGTCATTGTTGGAAAGGGTTCAAATACACAAAAATGCAGAAAAAACGAAAAAATTGTGGGACCTGAAGGATTTTCAGCGGGCAGTTTAACTGTTCAGGACAAACCTTAAACACACACACACACACACACAAAAAGTACATATTTTGTAACTATATGATAATAAAATATCATATTTTCAACCAAAATGTATTACAAAAAGAGATTTGTTTGGTTTTGAGATGTCCCTGCCCGTTTGGACACTGTACACACTATTTAGTGAAACTCCTCACACTCCTGTGTCTGTATATAAAATCTGTTTATAATCAAACAAAACAGCATTACAGAGGTCTGTGTGTGTTGATGGGTGTACTGCAGCTGTCAGTGTTTAGAAGATGGAGGTCAGCTGCTTAGCTATTAGTGTGTGTGTGTTTCTGTTTCAGTGTATGGCAATTTTTCCTTTTTCTTCCCTGGCTTGTTGAAATCAGCATTTTTGGGGACATTTCTTCAGTTTGTTAGTTCTGTCTTCTAGTGACCCCAAGCTCTAATACTAATACTGATTGGTGCTCTGCGAGTGTCTAAAGAAAGTAGCCAGGGCAAATATTTTCCCACAGCAAGCAGTGCTGCTTGTTATTTGTGTGCATTATGAGAGACACACACATGGCTTTGACATTGGCTTTGAGCCCATGTGCCATCGTTAAAGGGCAGTTTGTCAGTGCACACCAGCAGCAGGCAGACGTAAACATGAGAGTCTGTCTAAAGTGCTCCAAAAGAGTAACCTCTGCCTGTTTTAGAGCATCAAAGAGTCCAATAATAGCCAGTTACAGACCATAACTAGGCTTTCTGGAGTGTGTATGTGTCAGTGGTGCCAAAAATATTCAGTCACTTTAGACACTCTTAAAATATATGAATGTCATTGCTTTAAAATAAGAACATATTAAACTAAGTATTTATTTGCACTTTAAGCAAAACAGTTTCACATATGAAGTCACATGTGAGATAAAACATGAAATTGTAAAAATAATTCACAGGTGAATCAACGTCATGGATCAAGGTCATTTTGCAATTCGATTCAACATAAATATTGCAATCTTGTTTAAATTGAATGAGTTTCAATATTGATTTATACGTATTTTGATAACATTTTTAACCCCATTTAGCATTTAATACTGTTTTAACATTCTTTTTCTCAACCACATATAAATGTTGAAGTGTGTCATGCGCCAGCTGGGAAAATATTTAGTCGCTTTTTGGCATAATATCAACTGTGTGTTAAAAAAAGGTTGCAATTATAAGAAATAAAGTAGCATTTGTGAGATAACATCACAATTACCTACATTCTGAGGTTCAATTGAGATTCCATGAATGCATACATTTTTAAGCGTGCATCCAAATACTTTTTAGGCCCACTGTATGTGTGCTTTTCCATCTTCCACATCCCATTGGTTTGGTATGATAATAGCCATAGCCTTTTAGCCTTTAATAACAGTGTGTGTGTGTGTGTGTGTGTGTGTGTGTGTGTGTGTGTGTGTGTGTGTTATAATCATCTATAAATAATGAAGGTAATATTAGAATCAGCTGTTGAGAAGGAAATGCTGAAGAACTCCATCGTCCCTTGTGAAAGAGAAGTGCGCTTAATTGTGTTGAATGCGGACTTGTAGTGTACTTCAAATTTTAATAGTAAACTGTACTTACAGATACTATAATTTTACTGAAACAAAAGTGTACTTAAAGAGAGATACTGTTTCTTAAGTACACTTTTTAAAAATTGCACTGTGTAATAATGTAAAATGAAAAGTTTTTTTTAAGTAAATTTAAAATCATTGTTTTAATTTTTTTTTTGTCATGCTTCAAAAATAGTATACTTTTTTGGATGTGTTGACTAACATAAAAGACTTGATTCAAATTTTTAACTGCAGACTGTTATTACATTTAAATCTGTTATTACATTTAAATATGTATGAAATGTACTAACGCAACTGTAAAATTGTAACTGTATTTGTATATTTTATATTTTAGCTTATGACATAAATGCTTGTCAATAATTTCAGCAGTACACTTTAACCATAATTCCTACTTAATTATGTTTAAGGTTATTAGTCCTAATTGGGTCAAAAACACACTGTTAAGTTGTAAACTATAATACATTTTCATTTAATGGCAGATAACATGCAGTTAAGTATCCCAAAACATTACGTTTTCCCTAAAGTATATTATTATTTAATAAGCACTCTTTAAAAAAAAAGATGTTAAAGTGTACTTCTTAAGTAATAAGTAATCGTAAAAAGTTATCTTAAAAATGTATATTTAAGTGTACTTCTTTCGCAAAAAATAATCTTAAAAAGGTATGTTAAAGTGTACTTAAGTAATAAATAAGCTTAGAAAAAAGTATGTTAAAGTGTACTTCTTAAGTAATAAGTAATCTTAAAAGGTATGTTAAAGTACTGTAATCTTAAAAAAGTATGCAAAAGTGTATTTAAATAATAAATAGTATTTAAAAAGTATTTTACTTTTTACTTAAGTAATAAATATCTTTAAAAATGTTAAAGTGTACTTCTTAAGCAATAAGTTTTTTTTAAAGTATGTTAAAGTGTACTTAAATAATAAATAATCTTTAAAAAGTATGTTAAAGGGTACTTAAGTAATAAATAATCTTAAAAAGTTTGTTAAAGTTTACTTCTTAAGTATTAAGCAATCTTTAAAAAAGTATGTTAAAGTGCACTCAAGTAAAAAATACTCTTTAAAAGTTTGTTAAAGTTTATTTCTTAAGTATTAAGTAATCTTAAAAGGTATGTTAAAGTACTGTAATCTTAAAAAAGTATGCAAAAGTGTATTTAAATAATAAATAGTATTTAAAAAGTATTTTACTTTTTACTTAAGTAATAAATATCTTTAAAAATGTTAAAGTGTACTTCTTAAGCAATAAGTTTTTTTAAAGTATGTTAAAGTGTACTTAAATAATAAATAATCTTTAAAAAGTATGTTAAAGGGTACTTAAGTAATAAATAATCTTAAAAAGTTTGTTAAAGTTTACTTCTTAAGTATTAAGCAATCTTTAAAAAAGTATGTTAAAGTGCACTCAAGTAAAAAATACTCTTTAAAAGTTTGTTAAAGTTTACTTCTTAAGTATTAAGTAATCTTAAAAAGTATGTTAAAGTGTAGTTAAGTAAAAAAGAATCTTTTTTAAAAGTATGTTAAAGTCTAAGTAATAAATAATCTTAAAAAAGTATGTTAAAGTGTACTTAAGCAATAAGTATTTTTAAGTATGTTAAAGTGTACTTATGTAATAAAAAATCATTAAAAAGTATGTTAAACTGTACTTAAGTAATAAATAATCTTAAAAAGTATGTTAAAGTGTAGTTAAGTAATAAATAATCTTTTTTAAAAGTATGTTAAAGTGTGCTTAAGTAAATAATCTTTTTAAAAAGTATGTTAAAGTGTGCTTAAGTAAATAATCTTAAAAAGTATGTAAAGTGTACTTAAGTAATAAATAATCTTAAAAAGTATGTTAAAGTGTACTTAAGTAATAAATAATCTTAAAAAGTATGTAAAGTGTACTTAAGTAATAAATAATCTTAAAAAGTATGTTAAAGTGTACTTAAGTAATAAATAATCTTAAAAAGTATGTTAAAGTGTACTTAAGTAATAAATAATCTTAAAAAGTATGTAAAGTGTACTTAAGTAATAAATAATCTTAAAAAGTATGTTAAAGTGTACTTAAGTAATAAATAATCTTAAAAAGTATGTAAAGTGTACTTAAGTAATAAATAATCTTAAAAAGTATGTTAAAGTATACTTAAGTAATAAATAATCTTAAAAAGTATGTTAAAGTGTACTTAAGTAATAAATAATCTTAAAAAGTATGTAAAGTGTACTTAAGTAATAAATAATCTTAAAAAGTATGTTAAAGTGTACTTCCTAAGTAATACATATTCTTTAAAAAGTATGTTAAAGTGTACTTAAGTAATAAATAATCTTTTTTAAAAGTATGTTAAAGTCTAAGTAATAAATAATCTTAAAAAGTATGTTAAAGTGTAGTTAAGTAATAAATAATCTTTTTTAAAGTATGTTAAACTGTGCTTAAGTAAATAATCTTAAAAAGTATGTAAAGTGTACTTAAGTAATAAATAATCTTAAAAAGTATGTTAAAGTGTAGTTAAGTAAAAAATAATCTTTTTTTAAAAGTATGTTAAAGTCTAAATAATAAATAATCTTAAAAAGTATGTTAAAGTGTAGTTAAGTAATAAATAATCATTTTTTAAAGTATGTTAAAGTGTGCTTAAGTAAATAATCTTAAAAAGTATGTAAAGTGTACTTCCTAAGTAATACATATTCTTAAAATAGTATGTTAAAGTGTACTTAAGTAATAAATAATCTTTTTTAAAAGTACGTTAAAGTGTATTTCTTAAGTAATAAACAATCTTTAAAAAAGTATGTTAAAGTTTACTTAAGTAATAAATAATCTTTAAAAAGTATGTTAAAGTGTACTTCTTAAGTAATAAGTAATCTTTAAAAAGTATTTTATGTGTACTTCATAAGAAATAAGTAATCTTAAAAAGTATGTTAAAGTGTAGTTAAGTAATAAATAATCTTTTTAAAAAGATATGTCAAAGTGTACTTAAGTAATAAATAATCTTTTTAAAAAGATATGTCAAATTGTACTTCTTTTGGCCTACTTCTAAAGAATGAAAGAGGGAGGGAGCAAAACAAGGAAGAGAAAGAACGAGAGTGATTGAGAAGACTGGCAATTTTCTGAGAAGGAAAAGACCAGAGTGGAAGGAAAGTGATTTGCGCCAGTTGATTGGTTCTGGCTGCAGCGCTTGATTAAAAGACTAACATGAAGATAAGGAAGTTTAGAGTGAACATACACAAGCACGCGAGCACATGTACACATAAACACAGCTACCGGCTGTCAGTGTCTGCATGGCCTTACAGATTGTTTGTTGTGTTTTACTGACTGCCCACAGAGTGCTAAGAACTCAAGGACACACACACACACGTGCAAAGAGACGACTTATTGCCAATAATTCACATGCTAGCACGCGTCTGTTAACAATAAGAGCAGAAGCCATTGTACTCCACAACAGGATGATGACTGTGCCTCTTACTGGAGCAAAACAGACGGCCATCAGAACAATGCAGCCTTCAAGAAAACATGCTCATTTATCATAGGACAGACAAACCATAAAGAATACTGTATTCTTATACAGGACTAAGATTAAATCTCAAATGATTGTGTAAAGGGATAATTCATCAAAAAATGGAAATTCTGTCATCATTTACCTCTCATTTACCTACAAATAATCTTGCATGACTTTGTTTTTTCTGTTTTTCTTCATCCATACAATAAATGGGGTCCAAAACTATGGATCTACCACTGAATTAAAAATGTATGTTATTGCAACTTGTTATCTCACAATTCTGACCTTTTTTTTTATATATCAGAACTGCGTGATATAAACTCACAATTGTGAGTTATAAAGTTATAAAGTTATAAAGAGATATAAACTTGCAATTCTGTGAACATATCAGTTTGTTGAACTAGACTTTATAACTCGCAATTGCGAGTTTATATCTCACAATTCTGACTTTATTTCTCACAATTGTGAGTTTATATCCTGCAATTCTGACTTTATAAGCCGCAATTGTGCATCTACATCTCACAGTTCTGAGAAAAAAGTCAGAATTGCATGTTTATATGATGCAATTGTGAGGAAAAAAAGGCAGAATTGTGAGATGTAAATTAGCAATTGTGAGAACATTTTTTTTTTTTTATTATTCAGTGGCTTCTATAAAACAGGCTTCCATAAAAAAACAACGATGAAGCAAAAAAAAAAAAAAAAAAAGACATTTTAAGAAAAGACAGAATTATGTTCATTTTTGGCTGAACTATCCATTTAATTAATTTGAAAAAAGACAACTTTTATTCCGCCACAGGGTTAAAAATTATAATAATTCACGTTTTATTTCATAATTCTCAGAACTGCAAGATATAAAGTCAGAACTGAGAGATATAAATTGCTTTTGGAATCTTGGAAAATCTTTTATTTTATTTTGTTCTGCAATGGAATAAAAAAAGTAAAAAAAAAAAATTTAAGAAAAAAGTCAAATGTCAGAATTGAGAGATATAAACCCGCAATTATGCCTTTTTTGTTCTCACAATTCTGACTTTACATCTTGGATTTTTTTTCTCTCCTGCCATGGAATAAAATAAATAAATAAAAGTCTCAAAATTGCAAGAATAAAAGTCAGAATTAAGAGAAAATTCTGACTTTTTTTCCCCACAATTTTTAATTTACATATTGGAAAATCTTTTTTTTTTCTGCAATGGAATAAAAAAATTAAATAAATAAAAAAGCTCAGATTTGCAAGAAAAAAAGTCAGAATTGCAAGATATAACTCCAACTTTACAACATGACTTCTCCATCCAGTTAGGTTCATCAACAATTACCCCATCGACTTCAGCCAGAAATCTTGGTGTAATCTTTGATGACCAATTGACTTTTAAAGAACATATAGCTAAAACTGCTCGATCCTGCAGGTTTGCGTTGCACAACATCAGAAAGATCAGGCCCTTCCTAACAGAGCATGCTGCACAACCCCTTGTCCAAGCCCTGGTCATTTCCAGGCTGGACTATTGCAATGCTCTTTTAGCTGGTCTTCCAGCATGTACAATCAGGCCTCTACAAATGATTCAGAATGCAGCAGCACGGCTCGTCTCCAATGAGCCCAAGAAGGCCCATGTCACACCTCTCTTCATATCCCTGCACTGGCTACCGGTTACAGCACGCATCAAATTCAAGACACTGATGCTGGCCTATAGGACAGCCACCGGCTCATCACCGGCCTACCTCCATTCACTACTACGCATCTACACTCCCTCCAGAAGTCTGAGATCCTCTAGCGAAAGACGCCTTATTGTACCACCACAGAGAGGCATGAAATCACTTTCCAAAACATTCTCCTTCAATGTCCCTGCCTGGTGGAATGATCTTCCCACCCCCATCCGAAACGCTGACTCCATTACTGTCTTCAAGCGACTGCTGAAAACCCATCTTTTTCGACACTATCTGACTATCTGAAAAAAAAAAAAAAAAAATTCTCCTCTCTTTCCTGATCTTCCCTTTCTAGCCCGTACTCATCTGACAACGCCTGACATATGGTACTTTTGAGCACTTCTTATGTCGATCTGCCTCCTTAGGATGAATTATTTGTTGTATTCCCAATTGTAAGTCGCTTTGGATAAAAGCGTCTGCTAAATGAATAAATGTAAATGTAAATGTAAATATAAAGTCAGAACTGAGATATATAAACCCACAATTCTGACTTTTATTTCTCTAAGTTACATTTTTTCCCCTGCCATTAAATAAAAATAAAAAACTCAAAATCGCAAAGGAAAAAAGTCATAATTGAGATATATAAACCTAAAATTCAGACTTTTTCCACAATTCGAGTTTACATATTGGAAAATCTTTTCTTTTTTTTGCAATGGAATTCAAATAATAATAATAATAATAATAATAATAATAATAATAATAACAAATCTCAGAATTGCAAGAAAAAAAAGTCAGAATTGCAAGATATAAGGTCAGAATTGAGATATATAAACCCACAATTCTGACTTTTTTTGAGTTACATTTTTTCCCCTGCCATTAAAAAAAAAAAGTAAATAAATAAAAATTGCAAAGAAAAAAAGTCAGAATTGAGATATATAAACCAATTCTGACTTTTTTCCCACAATTCTGAATTTACATCTTGGATTTTTTTTTTTTTTTGCAATGGTATAAAAATGTAAAAAAAACAAAATGAGTTGCAAGATATATTCAGAATTTAAAAACTATAAAAATAATCACACAATTCTGACTTTATGCTTGCAATAATGTGTTGTAATGTCAGAAGTCTGAGATATAAAATCACAATTCTGATCAGAATCGCAGGGAAAAAAGTTAGAAAATCAAGATATGAAGTCAAAATTGAGAGATATAAACCTGCAAACACAAAAAGCAATTTTGAGTTTTTTTTTTTTTTATTTAATGGCAGAAAAAAAAAGATTTTCCAAGATGTAAACTCAGAATTGTGAGAGATTTGAATTGTGGGTTCATATATCTCAATTCTCAAATCCCAACAATTACCATTTTTTATCCCATGATGGAAGCAGCTTCCATACTTTTGCTCTTTCTTTCATCTCTCCAAACCATTCAGTCCAGATCATTTGCTCCATTTGGAGCACAAGAGTTTGTCTTTAACATTCAGCGTGGTTTACAGCTACAGTAAAATCTCTGGAATAGAAACACAGCTATATGGTGAAACAGGGTATGCGATGTTTAAAATCCACCTGTCACTCAAACTGTGACACCTCTGCCTCTCAGCAGGACACCACTATGGGGGTCTGACAAAGCACATACACCAGGACAGAATTAGTTTAAAAGTGGCTGCTCAATAACAGCCACATTTGGGTCACTGTAAACCATATGGTAAAAGAGGTTTTGACAGAGTGTAAAAACAATCTTGGCCCTTAACAGAAACAGGCCTTCAGGGGCTCATGAATAGCACACACATACATATTTAGAAAAGGTTCGGTGGGAACAGTCCAAAGTTATGAAGCACCTCATTCTCCAGGGAAAACTTGTCGGGCAAGTCAGAAATCTAGTCTACATATACAAGGGAATGTTCTTGTTATTCTGTTTGCATAAGGGCAGCTGTATATTTATGCTTAGCATGCTGATAAATATACATGAGTCTATAATTCTTTGTATATAATTTAAGGTGATATTTGCATGTTTGTACCCATTAAGCTGAGCTAATCGCTAAAGTATCCTGACATTTTATGATTCATTCCTCATTTTTCCTCATGTACATATTTCATTGTCAGTGAGTCGTGCAAAACAAATATAGAAAGGTTTTCTTTAGAATACATGGCCATTTGAGTGCTATGTGTGATCCCATGTAAAATAACATATTAATATGACTGATTTAATTAACAACTGTCACATTATTTGAAATTACTATTAGCTATTTTGCTAACTGCCCCCTTTCATCACCGTTACATTATTCATTACATTGAATAAAAAACATTTTCTACTTAAATTCTGCTTTTGTTGAACGTCATTTTACTTTTTTAACATTGTATGGGCCATTCCTGGGATTCGGTGCCTTTTGTGTCCCCAGTAAAGATCATGATAAGATTTTTCAACAACATCAATTATAAAGTTGTATTTGACATAAATAACACCTTTTGACCTTTAAGCATTTTTTAAAAATGTAATTCTAAATATTTTACAGCATTTTAAACCACCAAATATAATCAAATTTCCTATGTCCCCAGGCCTGTGTCTGCCATTTTGACGATGAATACAACACTTAATGAGCAATTTTTTTTTTCATATTGTTTGGTGTTGTTTCTCTAATGTATACATATTTTCCAAGTATTCAATTCATTTTAAAAAAATAATAATAAAGGTTTTTAGCTTGTCCCTCAAAATATTGTCCACCCTGTTATATTCGACTACTGGCAATTTAAATGAAATATGACAACATATACAACTTTTTTTTTGTTTTTGGTTTTTACTTTTCCTTTTTTTTTTTCTTTTTTTTTTCAAATTTGATGTGGTTAACTTCAGGATGTCCACCCTGTTAAGGGGAATATGAAAAATAGAAATTCTTATTTGTAAAAGTAGCATTTTAAAAAAACATTCAATTCTTTATTTGACAGTCTTTCTGTGTTGTGTTAGCATTTTTAGTGTAATGGCTGATTTTAGATCAAAATGTCCACTCTGTTATGTCAGAAAACCTAACAGGGTGGACACATTTAGTAAATGGATCCTTACATGTATATACCTAAGACTGACCAAAAGTATTTTTGACATGTTTTACATCTCCCTATTATAATTACACAAGATTTTTATGTTTACGTTTTTTAAGTGTTATGATGTTTAAAAGGCACCGAATACTGGGAATGACCCATTCCCCTTAACAGGGTGGACATAGAAAAATATTTGGTGCTTTAAAATGCTAAAAAAAAAAAATGTTTAGAATGTTTTTTTTTGTTTTTTAAAATATGCTTGAAGTTTAAGAGGTGTTATTCATGTCAAAGGCAACTTTGAAAATTGATGTTGTTGAACATTCTAACATTCTAAGGCAACATCATGATCTTTACTGGGGACACAAAAGGCACTGAATCCCAGTAATGACCTATTTATCTGTAAGGAATAATTGACGACAGGCCGCTGAATTCTTAGAAAATAATGCACACGAGGTGGTGATGGCCGTTCCACCTCGGGTGTGCATTATTTTTGCAGAATTCAACTGACCAAAGTCAATTATTCTGCTTGTACTACGGTTACTACACTTTAAGACATCAATCAGATGATGTATTTCAAAACATTCGTCTGTTTTTTGTCCTTAAAACACTATTGTGAGTAGGATTAATTTCTTATGCAGCTCATCCAATGCCTTCATTGCTAATTCCAAAACGTAATTTTAGACCTAGTAACGACACTTGAGCCGTTGATAGCAAACTAACGCAGTTAATAATGAAGTTTAGACAGACTGACAGACAGGCAGACAGACAGAAAGAGAGAGGGAGAGAGAGATTAAGCTCGTAAATAACCTCTCTCAAGTCTGTGCGTCTCTCAAAAGTGATTAGCAGCATCGTCTCTACTAATAGTGAAACTTTAAGTTCATCTTCTTCAAGACCATGCTGTTGTTACCTCGCTTGTGAGTAATGTCATGCAGTTTTTAAGTTGTTAATCGTCAGAACTGCGCTAACAACATTAGCACGTATGCTAACATGTGTGCTAACTGTATGTGTGTGCGTCTGTAAGGGAGAGAGAGTGGGAGAAATAGAGTATGTGCTTTCCGTACATAATAAAACGTAATATTGTGGCAAAAACATGGAAATAATCAGTTGTTTTTATCCTATTGTTTACTGTATTTATTTGTTTGGTCAGTGTCGTTGTGGGTTTTGGTTATTTTGCTGTTTGGGGCTGTAAGGACCTTTGAAAAAACTGAAACCCACAACGACAAGTGCGTTTCGCTGTGCGTTTCCCTGAAAATAATGCACACCATTAGAACGTTAGTCAGCCAATCAGATTCACGCATTCAACGGCCCGTAGTATAATTCTTAAGGCATTTGGCGTCAGATTTCTACAACATTTCACAAATAATGCAAGGAGACTGTAACTCTGAATTAAATATGACATTTTCAAGCAATTTGTTGTTATTTGTTATTTAATTGTTATTTAGGCCATTGTTAGCCATTTTGGACCTTTTGACCTTCAGCGTTCAGCCTATACATTCTTAAAGGATTAGTTCACTCCAAAATAAAAATTTCCTGATAATTTACTCACCCCCATGTCATCCAAGATGTTCATGTCTTTCTTTCTTCAGTCGAAAAGAAATTAAGGTTTTTAAGGAAAACATGCCATGATTTTTCTCCATATAGTGGACTTCAATAGAGATCAACGGGTTGAAGGTCCAAATTGCAGTTTCAATGCAGCTTCAAAGGGCTCTACACAATCCCAGCCAAGGAATAAGAGTCTTATCCAGCAAAGCGATCAGACAGTTTCTTAAAAGAATTAAACATTTATATTAGCCTAGAAATCTAGACGCACCCTAGCGGCAGCAAAAATTATTTTGCAGCCAGGTGGGTCTAGACACTCTCAATAGACCTTCTAGCTGCAAAAACCCAAATTGGGTCAGGCCAATCACAACGCGTATAGAGTAGGCGGGGCGGGCTTAACATATGACGACAGAGTTGCGACGGCTGCCACTTGTTGAAAAACAAAGAATGGCGGCTGCAGCTGTCGAACAGCGGTCTTTCGAATCGGCTTTGGCCGCGACTCTGGAGGACTTGGAGTTAAGTTTTTCTTTAAGAAACGAGCAAAGAACGGCACTTAAGTCATTTTTAAAAAAAGGAAGATGTGTTTGGAGTTTTGCCGACTGGATACGGAAAAAGCTTAATATACCAATTATACCAACTACGTCACCTTCTTCGTTGCTCTGATTGGTTGAAGCGCTATCCTATTGCGTGCATAGGGATTTTGAGAGACAACCGTTTATCCCGCCCCTCGGAGTAAGCCGCGTCTATGGAGAGTTTCCAGACTAAACATCTTGATGTAAGTCTGGCTCGCCAGGCTACATTTATATACTTTTTAACCACAAATGCTCATCTTGCACTAGCTTGACTTCACACATTACCTAGTCACATTGGAAAGGTTAGGAGTTAGTCGTTCATCTGTGTACTTCAGTTCAAAGGTAGGGTAGGGCAAAAACCATCTTAGTTTCCCCTTCAACATCAAAAAAATCTTTTTGTAAAGGCTGTTTGACTTTCTTTGCACATT